>NC_035435.2:82523494-82658494 GCF_002127325.2 Helianthus annuus
TCTGACCCTTAGTTGATGATAACCCGACCTTAAGTCGATCTTGGAGAAGTAGCTTGCTCCTTGCAGCTGATCGAATAGATCATCGATCCTTGGTAAAGGATATCTATTCTTTATGGTAACTTTATTCAGTTTCCATAGTCGATGCACAACCGCATCGATCCGTCCTTCTTCTTTACAAATAGGACAGGAGCTCCCCAGGGAGATGAACTAGGTCTGATAAAACCTTTCGCCAGCAGTTCATCCAACTGGGTCCTTAGTTCTTTCATTTCCGTCGGAAGCCAATCTGTAAGGTGCTCTGCTATCGGAGCTGCTCCAGGAATGATGTCTATTCTGAACTCCACTTGTCTATCTGGTGGCAAACCAGGTAGTTCTTCAGGAAAAACCTCGGGGTATTCAGAAATGACAGGAAGATCCTCGATCTTCGGCTTTGGTTCTTCAATTATCACCTGAGCCATGTAAATTACACAGCCTCTGTTCAAACACCTGAAGCTTTCAGCATAGATACGTCTTCGGGCAATCCGTAATGCGTATCCCCTCGAATGGTAAGAGATTCACCACTCGGGTCTTTAAAACTATTTGCCTTTGCCGCAAATGATTTGGGCCTGATGACGAGATAACCAGTCCATGCCTAGCACGATGTCAAAACCCGCCAGTTTGAAAGGAAGTAGAGATAAAGGAAAAGAATGGTTCCTAATGGACATTTCACATCCTTCTAGAACAGTAGAGACGGTTTCTATCGTGCCGTCTGCTAACTCTACTTCGTATTTCACGTCAAGGGTTTGATAGGCATATTTAGTAGTTGGCAAAATTTCTGGTCTACAAAGGATTTATCAGCGCCAGAATCGAACAGTACTCTTGCAAATATATTATTTACGAGAAAAGTACCTGTAAGCACATTGTCGTCCTTAACCGCTTCCTTTGCATCCCAAGCGAAAAACTCTCGCATTCGACTTCTTCGTCTCTTCCGCCTTCTTGGCATACTTCGGGGCAATTACTCTTTATATGCCCCTTCTCATTACAATTATAGCAGGTTGCATCCTTTATCTTTTTGCACTCCACTGTCTTATGATCCTTGGACTTGCATAGCCCACATGATGGAGTCTTTTGTTGCGACTGTGAACCAGACGCAAACCTACACTTCCTGGAGAGAGGTTTCTTGCAGACCTTGCAGTGAGGTCTTCCATCAGCTTGCCCCTCCCTCTTTGCCTCCGACTCTCTCTTGCCCTCACCGTTTCCACGGTGCTTTTTCCCAGACTTTCGTGAGGTATCATCCTCACGTTTTCGCTTTCAGCCTCCTTGCTCCTTTGTGCCCTCAGACGGACAGCATCAAGTGTAAGAGACAAGGAGAGGTCAGTAACTGACCTGAAGGTCGTCGGCCTAGAGGCCTTCACACTGGCCTTAATCGCCGGTTCTAAGCCCCCAATGAAACGGGCAATCCTTCGAGGTTCTGGTGTCACAAGATATGGCACCAGGCCGTGACATAGTGTTAAAACTTGTCAGATATGCTTGACAATCCAGGTTTGTCAATCACTAGTGAGACAAAATCTGCCTCAATCTTCTCAACCTCGTGCTGAGGGCAGTAGTTTTCTTTATGAGGGTAATAAACTCCCCCATGACATTTTGTATAAGGCAGACTTACCTGAAGCCTGCACCAGAGCTCTCCACCACGCTAGGGCCTCGCCCTTGAATGACTGGGACACAAACTTAACCACGTCCCTCTCAGCGCACCCGCTGATGTCCACAATCGTGTCCATCTCGTCCAGCCAGGTGATACAATCAACCGCACCTTTCTCCCCTGTAAATTCACGGGGCTTACATGATACAAAGTATTTGTAGGTGCAACCCTTAGCACTGGACGCATCGGTATATTCTCTATCGCGATGAACGCTGTGCTCAGTAGACGAATGTTTGTCGTCATCTTTCTTGGGTTCAGAGGGTGGTTTGGAGTGTGTCTTTGGTTTAGAGGGTGGTTTTGACACAGTTCTGCCTTGAGACTCAGTATGTTGACGATCAATGGCTGCTTGAACAGCATTGTCAATCAGAGCCTTCAGTTGTGCGCCTGTCAAATGCACTGACGCATTGTCATAGTCATCTTCATTTGTGTGGCTGTTCTCTCCATTGGGATCCGCCATTGTAACTTGAATCTGTTACAGAAGATAACAAAATTTATTCAGGAGATTATTATATAATTGTCTTTTATGACAATTTGTCAACCATGGTACAGAGACCATATTTGGTTAACTTTTTATTTCTTTAAATATTAGGATTTGAATATATCCTATTTTAACTATATAAATAGTATTGGCGGCATAAAGCCTAATCATGATGATGTTTTATAATGTTAGCCGAGATTTTAGAGAATCAAAGGCATAGAGAGTTGAACCGTAGTTCTTTTATCTCTTTCTGACAGAGAGTCATAGACTACCACTGCCTTTTGTCTTTATAAGACAATTATTATGGCCCATAGGCACTACACCTCTAATGGATGTTTTAGTATGGTTGGCCCGTAGGCACTACATCTCAAACGGATGTTTTTTTTTATAATACTGGCCCGTAGGCACTGCATCACTAATGGATGTCTTTATAATACTGGCCCGTAGGCACTGCATCACTAACGGATGTTTTAATAATTCTGGCCCGTAGGCACTGCATCACTAATGGATGTTTTAATAATATTGGCCCGTAGGCACTACATCACTAATGGATGTTTTAATAATTCTGGCCCGTAGGCACTGCATCACTAATGGATGTTTTAATAATATTGGCCCGTAGGCACTACATCACTAATGGATGTTTTAATAATTCTGGCCCGTAGGCACTGCATCACTAATGGATGTTTTATAATACTGGCCCGTAGGCATTGCATCACTAATGGATGTCTTTATAATATTGGCCCGTAGGCACTGCATCACTAATGATGTCTTTATAATTTTGGTCACCTTTATTGGTGATTTAACCCGCGATTTATAAATCATTTAGTTGGGTTTTGAAATCCTTAAAGGATTATTGTATAAGAATGACGTGCGTGATTATAACGAATCACATCTGCCATGAATGTTAACATGCGTACAGAGGTTAACAGGGAATCAGAATCTTTTCAGTTAGGTCGTACCATCTTGACTAGATCTTAAAAGACCCCAAGCTAGGTTTCACCTTTTAAGATTCTTTATTTAGGCAGATCAATATAAAAGGAATGGTTTTGATTTATTTTTATATATATTAAAACAAAACTCATAACATACATTCCAAAATCTCAAATACAGTTACATATTGCCCTAAACGGGTCTTTCAAATAGTACATACCTCCAGAGAGGTTTTAAAATAAGTGACAAGTCCACGCAGGGACTAATATAAGATAGGTGTCCATGCAAGGACTAAAGATAAGTCCACGTAGGGACTGAAATACGATAAGTTGTCCACACAGGGACTTATTTTAAAGTAGAAATTACAGTAGTACAACTATTAAGGGCTAATGGTCACGTTTCTTCTTTTTGCCCTTTAGTAGGTTCGCCAAGCCTTTGAGAAATCCTCGGTGGCTTTTCTTCTCTTCCTCGAACTCTCTCTCCACACGATCTAGTCGATGGAGTATTTCTTCCTGTTCAGGAGGAGAGAATCGTGGTTGTGGCGCTTGATGCGGAACTGGAGGTCTGGGAGGTATTGGATACCCATGAGCTGAGTAGTCCGGTGGTCCCATGTTTCCATGTGCTCCGTCAGGGTAGCACGCATTATATCTTGCCGACACCACATAGGGGTCGCACTCATAGCCATAGTTGTATTGTGCTTGTGACGGTTCGAACGGGTTTGTAAGCCGTCGGACCCGTATAAGCAGGTATGGGTTGGTCATACCCAAATGGTGGCGAATTTCGTGCAGCTGGTGCGGAGTTCGCCTCCTGTATAGGACTTGAAGGTCCTTCTTCTTGTAGCGGCGGATAGTGGCTACTACTAGAATGTCGAGGAGTGCTGAAGTGGATACCCCCTCCTCCTCGTGTAGACATACGAGCATTTGTCCTCCTACGCCTCGGCGGATCAGGTATTACTGGTTGTGCCGGTGGCGGAGGTGGTGGCGTAACTGCCTCAAAGCGTGAATCCTCAGAGGGATCCTGTGGATGTCTCGGTGGTTGAGATGTCTGTCGAGATGGCGTGTAGTACCATTCATGTCGGTCAAACATCGCTTGGAAACTGTCAGGTCCTTGATAGGGCGTTCCATGGAAGGATGACCCATCAGAAACTTCTATCGGATGCGTGGGCGTACCACGAGCTGGTTCAGTTGGATCCTCATCCTCCTCCATGGGATCTTCCGAAAAATGGTCTTGTGGCCCTAGTGGAACAAATCCTGAAGGTTCCTGTATGTAGTCAGCCGGATTGAACTGACCTATGTAGTATGGAGTAGGGTCGTCATAATTCCTGGTCGATACTGAACGTTGTAGAGGTATGAAGGAAGGTTGTGGGTTGTTGGGATCATTTTCTGAATCTGGCCCAAAGGAGTGCCGATAGGATGGCGTCGAGCTGTGCGAAGTGGAATGCCTCGCGGGTTCGTAAAGATCTCTTCGTCGTTGTGGCTCTTCGCTCCGTGTCATCGAAGGATGTCTTGTACCAGATGGTCCAGCCTCGTTATCGTGATGTGTCACGATTTCTCCTCGGCCTCGTCTTCCCCTTCCTCTTCCTCGGAATATAACAGGTGGCATTTTCCTGCTCCAAAACTTATTAAAAATCAAATCGAAAATAAAGACAAAAAGGAGTAATAATCCGAATTTGTCCTAAGTTCTTGTCTAGACTCAAGTATGTGCAATTGTGTCATTGAGATTAAACACAATAGGGTAGTGTTTAATTCACTCAACGTTGGCTCTGATACCAACCTGTCACACCCCGATTTCCACGTGTCTCACCGGTGGGCCCGGTGGGGGATTACCGTGACGATGTTGGCAACAATATAGTCAAACCACACAATTATATAATGCACAGCGGAAGCATAAGATAAATATATAAACTTCAACCTTTGGTTGTAATATCAAATGTATTACAGGGGTTGAATAAATCCACAGTGGATCGTAAATAAACATAAAGTATTTGTTCCATCAGATACTGCAATCAAGCTTGCGAGACTTATCCCGACGCTAGGGAGCTAATACCAGCCAATTACGTTTAGGTAAATGCACTTAATCTTTTTGGGGAAAATACGTCAGTTTACACTGGTAAATACATTCAACTGACACATTTGAAAATGTTTATTAAAATTGATTTGAATGCACAAGGCACAAACTCTTTTATAACTTGGGAAAATTCATAATGATCTTGTGAACGTTTTACATGTTCTTTTATGCGTTCAGTAGCCCGGGTCGTGTCGGGTTAAATATTTATAGACACACCACGTTTGCGTAAAACCGTAGTATAAAAACCAACGGCTACGTCTTTTAATTTTAATGTCGACACTTTATACCGGGTGTACGCCTACACCGGGATGTCGATGGTCGTGGCCATTTCGTAAAATGATGCCGAGGATATCCGGGACAACGGTCATTAAACCCCCCAAAGGCTTATAAGCAACAAAACTGTTTAAATGAGCCGATCATATTTAATCAATTAACCACCTAAGCGATGGAATTATATAATGCTCAATCAAGCGGTATTAATATACCGTAACCCAAGCCCATATAGGGGAAATAAGTTAAAGTATTTACCTTTGCAAGTATAAATCCTTAATTTAGATCAAGTCACCGATAGCTTTTACTGGGGCTCCTAATCTGGAACGAAGGTTTTAATTAACCTCTTAGAATCCTAACGGTCCTTATATTAGCCGTAGCTTAAACCGGTTGATTCCGATACATAGATATGGTTAATTCGCACGAAAAGGCGAAAACCGAGAATGGAGTATGATTTGGACCCAACAAGTTCAAAGACTTTTTTTATATGGGTTTATAGTTCGTACTCTGGATTTTGGGGTTCAAATAATATAATTTGACCCATATCGGCTATTGCACGAAAACTAGTTTCATGAGCCGTACCGTGTGCGCAAATAGGCGATACGGTTAACCATAAGTGTCCTACGCTTATTTCCTAAGTCAATATGCCTTAAAAGTATTTTGGTATCAGTAGGATACCTTCCGTAATGCCCGTAACGAGTTTAAGTTTATATTATGCCCCGTAGGGGCTTTTCGGTCATTTTAAAGACTTTAAAAGGGCTTTTAGAGTTCTACAGGAAATCTGAGTTTCCCGAACAGCTTGTAGAGCTTAAAATACTTTATTTATTATTTAAAACCAGTGGCAACTGGAATCGGGTCAAAAGACCTTGTAGAACTCCCGTTTTGGCCAAAAAGGGCATATTCGGTATTTACCGAACCGTAGCCATAACCGCAGGTTATGAGCATGGTAAAATTTATTAAAAATCTTTAAAATTCCCAAAATATTATTTTACCACAGTGGGTAAAAGTTTTGGTGACGAAAACTTGGGTTAGATGGGCGTTATGCTAGTTGCGCCGTTAATTATAAAACTTTCTTAAAAGTGCGCCTTTTAGCATAACTCTCATTCTAGACCTCGGATTGACGTGAAACTTTAAGGACATGCTTATAATTTAATAAGCAAGGTTTTGGTCCGTTCACGTGTCCGAAATACTCGTTTTAATTTTAAAAGGCCGTTACGGTCAACTTTTAGGCGAATGACGGAAATACGTAAAAGACTCGGATAACTCATGAACCGACCACAGAGGCGTATACCAACATGTGACCTGGTCCTAAGAGAGTCCTAAGGTATATTTATACCTTACTAAAACGGGTCAGAACTGAAGTCAAAGCAAAAGTCAAACTTATGCGACTTTCGGCTCCGAACCGGTTCAATATAGTAAATGATCGATTCAAACGAGCGCAAACAGGTTTATATACTTATTATCATGTTTTATGATTGTCAAAACAGGTTCCATGACATATATGTTACAGATTATGCATAAATCGCTAAAATAGCTTTCTGTTGACTTTTTAACCGCACGTTTGACTCGACATTTGACATAGTTAGAGTGGTGATCAGGGGGAACCATTTTAGAGGTTTATTACCCACATAAATACCAACTCATAACCACTTTTGATTCGTCATAAGACTGAACCATTACTGATTTATTGTAAAGTCAAACCGTAGTTACGACGGTTTGGTTCTTAGCCATTTACTAAGGAAATGTGAAACCACAAAGGGTTGGATCACTTACAGAAGTTGTGTTCTTGCTTATGGAGCAGAGAAAAGGACTTGAGAGCTCTTGTAATGATCAGAGGTGTGTGTTTTGATGTTGTGAATGTTATGTTGCATACTAGTGCTATTTATAGCAAATGTCATGGCTCAAGATCATTACACACAACTCTACAAGTGCCCTTGGATGAATGGCAGGTGTATTAGAGGGTTATGGGTCGAGTAGGGGGCACCCATGCCTCATTGATTGAGGTTTGGTCGTTCATAAGCTCCAAAAGCCATGTAGTTACAACAATTCTGCATCTGGGCACTTTACGCGACCCGCATGGGAGTTCCCATGCACTTTAACGCGGGTCGCCTAAAGTTCAAATTTCAGGCGTGTTATTTAGGAGGCTCGCGGCCCGCTTACACTTAAGCCTAACCTTCACGCGGGTCGCGAGAAGTCTGTTTTTCAGATTTTTAAAATCTTTTGTCATGATTATCATAATCCGGTAATTAATAACGAAATCTTTCGTAATGATTTACCTGACCTTTCGGTTTTGAAGGGGTAACTTTGCGGTTTGGCCCTCGGTTATTTACCGATAGGGGCCTCGTGTTATTTACCCGCATTATTAAGTCCCCGGTTTGTTTATTAATTATATTGGAAAGCCTTAACTTTCACTGTTGACGCTTTTAACCCTTCTTCTACGAATTCGATCATAACTTTCTCGTTTCATATCGAAACTTCGCGAAATTCATATATATTATTTTAGTGAGGGTATAATACCGTTACAAAGTCTTTGGAACGTTAAAGGGTCACTCAAAGGTATTATTAAACATGTTGACACAGTTAACCCCTGTAGTTTGTAATCTCTCACTTTCTTCCGCGTTTTGTTTTTGTACGATCTATAATTATTCGTTTGAAGGTTTAAGCATTATTTAGGGATACTATACAGTATATTCACCCTTGTTGACATTTATAACCCTCGAATTTATATACTTTCAAGGTTTGTCAAAATTAGTCCTTTATTTATTATAGATGCCACGTGTAAACAAATGACACGTGTTAACACATCATTGGACACAAAAATTCGAGGTGTCACAACAGGTGTTTATGACAAACTTACAATTGGTCAGTTTATTGAGAAAATTGAGAGTCAGGATCTTGAGCAGCAAAAGATCGCGAGGATGAATAATCCTAGTGGTCAACAAGATGTTAAAATGTACTATAAAGGTAGTATTCCAGTTTCTGAAGCTGAAAAAATCCAAAGATTCAAACCGCTTTCAGTGCTGGAGATTCATCAGATAAAGTTGATCAGGGTGTGAACAAGAGTAGCAGCGGGTTTTCATCGTTTCCGAGTGTGAATCCGAAAGAGACTAACACAAGCTTTCAGTCTCAGAGTACAAAAACCGGAAATGGATACATAATTCAGTGTAACATAGCTCTCAATCTTCCAGAAGGTCAAAGCTTCTCCGAAGACAGTGCTAAAGATCATATGGCACTTCTAGGTTCAGTTCTGTTATCCTATGAAGGTCTTGTTGCTGGAAGGATCGGAAATCCTATGCTCACCAAAGAGGATTACGATCAAACAGACGCCGAGGAAATGGAACTTATGGATATCAAATGGTGTCTTGCAAGTGTTCTTCGTCGAGCTGAAAAATTCAAAACCATTACCGGGAGAAATGATTTTTTAGATGCTCATGTTTCAACTTTAGGTTTTGATAAATCTAAAGTAACTTGTTTTCGATGCAGGGAAAAAGGCCATTTCAAGCGGGAGTGCAAAGGAAGAGAAGCTAGCGGAGCACAAAATCCTTTCGGGAAAGATGATTATTACCGCAAAGCTATTTATCAACAAGTTGGTCAATCCCAAGAACCGCAGACAGCTCATGGGAGAAAGATTGAAGATTCCAAAAGAGCATGTGTTGTAGATTTCAGCTGGAGTGATTACATATCATCTGAAGCCACAGCAGAACGAGTTATCGATCAAGATGATGAGAAACTACCAGAAGGTTTCAGTTGGGATATGTTCGTGGATGAAAAGGGAGGTTTTAAAGCTTTCATTGCAAAGATCGTCCGAGAGCCAAATTTGTTTGCTACTTGGATGAGATCAATTGGAGAGAATGTGAGAAGTGGAGATGAAAAATCTGTGTCATCTGATGAAAGTTCAGATAGTACTGATAGACTTTCAGAACACTCTAGGGATGTTTCAGATAATTCAGATGAAATTGTACAAGATGAAACTGTGCAAGAATAGGATGTTGTATTTGACAAAACACCATCGGATTCTGATGTATCAGATGGTGATTCTGATAAGTCTGTACATTTTGATCAATCACCTGATCACAGCAGCAGTGATGATGAGGAAGAGAAACATATAAATATTGCAAAATCTCATATGTCTCCTGAAAGTTTTCATTTTTATTTTGCAGAAAGAATGAAGAAACTGAAAGAGAAACCAGCTGCTGAAGAACTACAATCTGAATCTGAAAGTGATGTTCAGAATGCTGAAAATGTTGCTGAGAAAATTGGTGAGTTTGTGAAAGAAGTAGAAAAGGTGATCGAAGTTTAAAAAGTGGTTGAAGTTATTAAAACAATCGAAGTTGAGAAGATTGTTGAAGTTGTCAAGCCATGTGAGAAGTGTCTGGAAGCATGCAAGAATTGTGAAGCCAAAGACGACATCATAGCTGAGTACGAAAAGAAGAAAGAACAGTTACTGTTCAATCTCAATTATGTGAAAGAATCGTACGATGTGTTGAACAAAACAGTAACTGGTCTCCAAAAGACAAACACAGAAAGAGAACAGGCGCTAACAATGATGAATGCAACTTTAATGTCGAAGCAAAAAGCTATAAATTTCTACATTGAAGAAAGTGCAAAATGGAAGCAAGAGTTGGAAACTGAAAAGATTGAAAATGAGAGGATTAGGAGGTTGTTGTTGAGCTATTCTACCTCTGATTATGTTATTGATCGTGTTTACCCAACTGTTGCAGGTATGGAAGCTTTTCAAGACGAGAAGCCAAAAGAAAAGAAAGACTGTGGTAAGAAAACAACTGTTAGCCATAACAAGTGTCCGCCTCCAATTTGGGATGGGTATTCACCTAGAAAACCAAATGAGGAGCAACTTGCAAAAGCAGTCAATATAAAGCTTAAAACCGACACAACTGACATCTTACCAGAAAACATTGATGTGACGTTTACCTCATCCGATACTGATCATGAGTCTGAAATAATCAAAAAGGTGGTCGATCAGGTGTTGGATACTGATGAGGAGACAGAGTCGAAATCTGAGTCTGAAAAGCCAAAGTCGTCTGTCAACAGTCAAAATTCGTCGGTTAAACGGTCTTATAGTAAAGAATTTTTGTTATCAAAGGCAGATTTGAATGATGAAACATTCGAAGTTGTTTATACTTTGAATGGTTCTGACAAATTATATTACAACAAAGAGTTTCCGATAATGAGTATCAAAACGGAATTAATCAACAAAACTTTTAAACTAATAGAGGTTAATATTCCTGAATTAAAAGTTTTGAAAAATTTTGATAAACCAAAAAAATATACTTCTAGAGTTCAACAATGTCTAAACAAGAAAAAAGGTTACAATTCTGGTCCTGGTTTTCCTAAGAAACCTAACCAAAATCGTAGCTACAAAAAGAAAGGTTTAGGTTTTGTTTCACCAGAAAATTACAAAAATGAGAAAAATTCTAATTTAAACACTGAATTTGTGACAGGTGGAAGCTCGGAAGATGAACAGCAGAAACCATTTTGGAGACAAACTAACAAAGAGTTTCTTGCTGAGAAGAGAAAGAATGGAACTGGAGTATTTCATCCAAGAAATACTCAAACCTGTTTGAAATGCAATGAAGCTGGTCACATTGCATCGGATTGTTCGAAAGATATCAAAGCAAAACAGGGAGCTTCTCAGAAGATGAAAGACAAAGTTGTTGAAAAATTTGAGAAATCTAAAATTTTTAAAAATTTCAAAAATGAGGTTGGAGAATGTTCGAAGAAGACAAAATTTTACAAAAGAAAAGGAAATGACAACCAAGTGTGGGTTGCTAAAAAGGTAGAGGAAAAAGTCGGCGATGAACCTGGTTCCACAAAGCCAGAAGAGCCACCAGTTGTGGAGAAAATTTCAGAATATGATGATGTTCTTCCATCATTGAAGTTTGAGGAGGTTAAGAAGAAAATTGAAAAAATTGAAATTTCAAATCAATTTTATGATGATGAAAAAGAATTTGATGTCGAGAAAACATTCAACGGGAATGTTAAAAAGATATTCGGGAAAATGTTGAATGGGAAAGCTAAAGGGGTAAAAGATTTTTACGCAACTAAAAAGGTGACATACAACCCTACAGCTGAAGAGTTGAAAGCCCTCAAGTCTGAGAAGACTTGGAGGGAAGTTTGTTTTCCAGAATAGTCAAAGGACTATGCCGGAGATCCCAAGTTTATATCGTGGATCAGGAATCGGCATCATTCTAGTTTATGATATGTTTGTTTGAATGTTTGTGATTAATGTTTGGATGATTTTACAGGAGAAAGGACTACGCCGGAGCTTCCAGGTTGGTAAGTGCGAAGCAGGAATCGGCATTCTGATTGATATAATGGTGATGTAGACGTAATATTCCTACAATTGGTAGTTTTTGGGTATCTACAAGTGGTAATCTTGATCCCACAAGTGGTAATTGTGGTTAAATTTTGAGATGCTTGGATACGTTGAGTTAATTACATTTACAAGTGGTACAGAAGGGTCTTAGATGCAAATGGTAAATCAGGGACATTAATTTGTACTTGATTTACTATTTATGACAAAAGATAGACAAGATGATGAACCACATCTCTGTTTTTAACATTGATAAATCTACAAGTGGTTGTTATCAACACAAATTCATTTTCCGGAAAAATCATTTTGATTAAAACAAACTTAAGTGTTTTGAAATCTAAATGAGAAAATGATTTGTGATAGGGGGAGTTCAGATTGTTTATGCAAAGTGAATGGCGATTTGATGTGATTCAGTGTCAGTTGTCAAGTTTCTGTACAATTTGTTGTTGCTTTTTATATTTCTAGTAGGTCAAATATCTAGAAGTTTTCAAATTTTTCTTTAAAATGTGTTTGCATTTTAGGGGGAGTAGGGAAATTTCAGAAAATCCAAAAACATTTGAAAATTTAAAAAAGCCAAAAACATGATAAAATCAAAAATGAGTTTGTTGCGAATAAGAGGAAATGATAGTACATCAGTGGACTATCACGGCACGCTATAGAAATGTAAAGTTAAAAAGTGGTAAACAATCTTACTGCGGATGTGTCAGTAGATTTTCGCACATTTAGTAAATTGAAACGAGATATAAATATAAATTCAAACTTGCTTGATTCGTGGGTAACTATTCTTGGATATATGGGTAACCCCCGAAATCTTGTTTGAAAGGTCCCATATTCTGAGATACTAGGTCTTTATACTCAGTGATATCTGGGGTATTATCCCGGGACTTCTGCTGAATGGAAGTTCTGACCTAGTCCCCGGATAATACTTTCTGCTAAAGCTTTGAAACATAAGCTTCGCCCTCAGCATGCCGATGAAACAATAAAATTGATAGTCGCTGCTGTTGAAATGCAAAAAGATCCTCTAAAGGGGACCCACCAAAAGTCGAGCCGTCATCTCTCTGCTGAACGGAAGTTCTGACCTGAGCTCTCACGGTTTCGCATCTAACCCCTTTACAGATATCAGCTGTGGTATACTCACCTGTAAGACTGAATATTTGGGATCTGGATACGGGAGTATATTCAAGTGGAGTGATACACAATTAAGTTTAAGTCTCTAAAACATTAATATCGTATCTCGAATCGATTGAAATTTGTGTTGAGAATTTAAGAGGACAAACATACTGACAATCTAGGTAAATTGTTTAAAGCTTAAAATGAAATCTAGCTTAATGGTGTTGGTGATTGGTCTCATAAACTGATATGATCCTCTTGCACGAACTTACAAAAATATTTTCTGTAAATAGTTTATTTCTTTATGTTTTTATTTTCTAGTGGTGTCAGATAATGTCTCTCAGAAAATCCAAAAAGATTTTTGGGTGTTTTAGCATAAATTTTTTTGAAAAGTCAAAAAGATTTTCGACAACTGATGTTGGAAAACTGATTTTCAAAATTCCAAATGCTAAACATGATGAGCAACATTTGAGGAAGAGTGTGTGTATAAATCAAATTGTTTTCGATAAATCTAACCTTCTTCAAGTGGTTCATCATAGATTGTTTTGAGGGGAGTCATATGTTGGTGCAGAGGTATCTGATATGTGATAAAATTAGAAAATTTATTTCTGGGTTAAGATTGTGCAGGTAGCCAGGTTTCGATCTCAGAAATTAATGCTAAAGATTTTTGATAAAGCCAGGATATTCGATTCTAAAAGTCTGTGAAGATCAGATTCTGATTCTGGAAATCATGTCAAACTGATGATGCTGATGAACTTAAGGAATCAAGAGATCTGATCAAGAGAATTAGAGTGTTTGAATGCCAGACAAAGATCCTGAAGATGTTACTGAAGCACAAAAGAATGCCAGTAAATCGAGAGGGGGAGTCTGAAGATAGAGAGAAAGAGAAAGCCCAGAGACTGATCAAGACTAAAGATGAGAAGATAGTGCTCAATAGTCGACTCCATCAACATCTGAGGGGGAGTCTGTTGGTGCACTACATCTGTTGATTCCGTCTAAGTGTCTAGGATCAGGTCTTACATCATATTGTATAGCATAGGGCACGTTATACGAGAAAACGAGAGTCTGTATAGGTGTTAGGTGCTAGGATCGCTTATAGGGTCACACAAGTCTTGGACCGCTTATTTGTCAAAGTGGGTCGCTTATTCGTACTAGCCTGGACCGCTCATATGTCACATGTCCATATGAGCAGTTCCAGAAATCTGTATATAGGTAGAGTTGAGTGATCCTCAGTAAGAGAGTCATTGTATTCCACGCCGAAGCTCTGCCGGTGTGACGATCGAGCTGTAAATCGTTTCTAATCAATACAAAAGACAGTTAGGAGGAAGAACAAGCTATATCTACTTGCTTTTCTTATTATTCCGCATCTGAATTGCAAGAGTAAACCTCTGAACGACTCGTTTGGGTCAACTAACGATCCTACAGTGTGTAATCTATGCGGGCTCAAAATACTAAAATAAATTAATTTAACATGTTAAAAAAACATATGCATTGATCAACTAAACTTGATTTGACTTTATTTAAACAAATATATTAAAATAAGTTTTGTACAATAAACTTTAACATGATGAAGAGTTAACTTGTTCTACTAGTTTCGATTTAAATTTATCTGACCAAATTATATATTAAATTCTGGATAAGAGTTTAAAATACTAAAATAAAGTTTTGTATAGAGTTTATGCAGACGTACGGTGACGAATGAACGGATCAAGCAGTGCAGAAGGACCTACGATGCCCCCTCGACAGCAATTCCTGCACTTGACGTCAAATAAAGTTTTGTATAGAGTTTATGCAGACTAAAAATATTAAAATAAAGAGTAAACTGCCATTTTGGTCCCTGAGGTTTTGTCACTTTTGCCATTTTAGTCCAAAACTCAAACTTTTTGCATCTGGGTTCCTGTGGTTTTAGTTTTATTGTCATTTTGGTCCAAAAATGAAATCAGGTCATATTTGTCTTATAAAATCCTGCAATTTTGTCCTTTTTCTCAGAGGCAAATCATGTTATATTTGTCTTATAAAATCTGGTATTTATTTATAAAAAAGAAATGACCATTTTGCCCCTGCAAAAAGGACAAAATAACAGGATTTTATAAGACAAATATGACATGATTTCATTTTTGGACCAATATGGAAATAAAACTGAAACCACAGGGATCCAGATGCAAAAGTTTTGAGTTTTAGAATAAAGTGGCAAAAGTGACCAAACCACAGGGACCAAAATGGCAGTTTACTCTAAAATAAATTAACTTAACATGTTAAAGAAACGTTTGCATTGTTCAACTAAACTTGATTCGACTTTATTTGACCAAACATGTTAAAATAAGTTTTGTACAATAAACTTTAACACGTTAAATGAGAGTTTGTTTTGATCTACAAGGTTCGATTTAATTTTATTTGACCAAATTATAAATTAAAATTTGGATTAGAGTTTAAAATACTAAAATAAAGTTTTGTGTGGAGTTTATGCGGGCTTAAAATATTAAAATAAATAAACTTAACATGTTAAATGAGCGTTTACATTGATCAACTAAACTCGATTCGAATCTATTTTACCAAACATGTTAAGATAAGTTTTGTACGATAAACTTTAAAATGTTAAATAAGAGTTTGCATTGATCAATTAGGTGCGATTCAACTTTATTTAACCAAATTATATATTGAATTTCGGCCTAGAATCCAAAATATTAAAATAAAGTTTTGTTTGTAATTTATGCGGGCTCAAAATATTAAAATAAATTAATTTAACATGTTAAAGAAAAGTTTGCTTTGATCAACTAAACTTGATTCAACTTTATTTGACCAAACTTGTTAAAATAAGTTTTGTACAATAAACTTTAACACGTTACATGAGAGTTTTCATTGATCTACAAGGTTTGATTTAATTTAATTTGACCAAATTATAAATTAAATTTTGGATTAGAGTTTAAAATACTAAAATAAAGTTTTGTGTAGAGTTTATGCTGGCTAAAAATTTCAAAATAAATAAATCTAACATGTTAAATGAGCGTTTACATTGATCAACTAAACCCGATTTGAATTTATTTGACCAAACATGTTAAGATAAGTTTTGTTCGATAAACTTTAAAATGTTAAATGAGAGTTTACGTTGATCAACTAGGTGCGATTCAACTTTATTTAACCAAATTATATATTGAATTTCGGCCTAAAGTTCAAAATACTTAAATAAAGTTTTGTGTGTAGTTTATACGGGCTCAAAATAATAAAATAAATTAATTTAACATGTTAAAAAAACGTTTGCATTGATCAGGTAAACTTGATTCGAATTTATTTGAACAAACATATTAAGATAAGTTTTGTACAATAAATTTTAACATGATTAAAGGTTGACTTGTTCTACTAGGTTCGATTTAAATTATTTGGCCAAATTGTATATTAAATTCTGGATAAGAGTTTAAAAATACTAAAATAAAGTTTTGTACGGAGTTTATGCGAGTTCAAAATATTAAAATAAATTAATTTAACATGTTAAAAGAAAAGTTTGCATTGATCAACTAAACTTGATTAGACTTTATTTGACCAAACATGTTAAAATAAGTTTTGTACAATAAACTTTTACACGTTAAATGAGAGTTTGCCTTGATATACAAGGTTCAATTTAACTTTTTTTGACCAAATTATAAATTAAAATTTGGCTTAGAGTTTAAAATAATAAAATAAAGTTTTGTGTAGAGTTTATGCTGGCTAAATATTAAAATAAATAAATCTAACATGTTAAATGAGCGTTTTCATTTATCAACTAAAGATCTGAAAATTTATATGCAAAAGATCTGAAAATTTGAATTTTTTTAACTTGTTAAAAAAAATTTATGATATATTTCACATGTTAAATAAATGATTCCTCGGTTTTCAACTTTTTTTGTGTTCCCCACTGAACTCAACCCTCGTTCACTATTTTAAAAGTTTTTTTAATTTTCTAAGTTTTTGCATATGAAGATGTGTTGAAGCCATTCAAATAAAAAAAATTCATTTATGTAAAAAAAGAAATAGTTACCTTTTTTTAAATGTTTTTAAGTATGTTTTTATATTTTAGTTTTCTGGGTTTTTTATTAAAAAGACATGCACACATGTATTTATATGCAAAAGATCTGAAAATTAATAAAACAATATAACATGTTAAATTTAGTTGTCTATAATATATTTAACATGTTAAATGAACGGTTTCTCGTTTCCCCACATTTTTGGTGTTCTCCGTTGAACCCAACCTTCGTTAACTATTTAAAAAAATAACCAAATTTTTGGCGTATAAAGATGTGTTGAAGCTATTTTAATAAGGAAAATTGGTATTTAATAAACCAACCTTTAACCAGTTGGTAAATAATAATCCAACCTACAGAATTGGTATATAATAATCCTACCTATCAATATGTTGGTACTCAATAAATTTCCGTTAATTTTTTTTAACTGAAGTTAGTTTTTAAATTTTATTTATTACACAAACAGTCCCTGTAGTTGTAATTTACAAGTTTTAACTATTTTATAAACCTCAAATCGAGGAAAAGGAGGATTTTCGAGTGGTTTTTTTGTTTCATGAAATAGTTAAAACTAGTAAATTACAACTACATGGACTATTTGTGTAGTAAATAAAACTTAAAAACTAACTTCAGTTAAAAAAAAATTAACGGAAGTTCATTGAATACCAACATGTTGATAGGTAGGATTATTATATACCAATTCTATAGGTTGGATTATTATTTACCAACTGGTTAAAGATTGGTTTATTAAATACCAATTTTCCTTTTAATAAATATCATTTTTTTGTAAAAAAAAAATAATTTATTACCTTTTAAAGTGTTTTTTAAGCATGTTTTTATTTTTAAGTTTTGATTTTTTTAAAAACTTCTACACGTATTTACATGCAAAAGATCTGAAATTTTTAATTTTTTAACATGTTAAAATATTTTTTTATGATATATTTCTCTTGTTAAATAAATGATTCCTTGGTTTTCAACTTTTTTGTGTTCTCCACTGAACTCAACCCTCGTTCACTATTTTAAAAATTATTTTTTTCAAATTTTTTTAAGTTTTTGCATATGGAGATGTGTTGAAGCCATTCAAAAAAAAATCATTTATGTAAAAAAGAAATTGTTACATTTTTAAAGTGTTTTTAAGTATGTCTTTATTTTTTAGTTTTCTGATTTTTTTTATTAAATAGACCTGCACACATGTATTTATATGCAAAAGATCTTAAAATTAAAAAAAAAAACAAGTTAACATGTTAAATTAATTTTTGAGTTAATTACATAGTTAGTCTCTGTGGTTTGCACAAAGTAACATACTTAGTTACTAATAGTTTAAAATCACATTCTAGGGTATTAACTTTTCATTTTGTAACATTTGGAGGTATTAACGTTATTTGTAGGTTTAAAATCACATTCTATTAGTACCTAAGTATGTTATTTTGTGCAAACCACAGGGACTAACTATGTTAATACCCTAGAAGTTAATACCTACAAACGTTACAAAATGAAAGGTTAATACCCTAGAAGGTGATTTTAAACTATTAGTACCTAAGTATGTTATTTTGTGCAAACCACAGGTACTAACTATGTAATTAACTCTTAATTTTTCTGTAATATATTTAAAATTTTAAATGAATGATTTCTCGGTTCCCCGCATTTTTGGTGTTCTCCGTTGAACCCAACCTTCGTTCACTATTTAAAAAAACTAATCAAAATTTTGGCATATAAAGATGTGTTTTGAAGCTATTTTAATAAAAAATCAATTTTTTTTTGTAAGAAAATAATTTGTTACCTTTTTAAAGTTTTTTTTAAGCATATTTTTATTTTTAAGTTTTTGAATTTTTAAAAAAACTTCTACATGTATTTATATGCAAAGGATCTGTTAGTGCACTACGTCTATTGACTTCGTCTTGTATCATGTAATGTAATAGGATAGGATAGAATATTGAGTGCACGAGGTTCGAGAAACGAAATATAGTGGAATAGCATGTAGGTCCGCTTATATGGACAGTGTCCATATAAGCGAACCACACAACCAACACAGGTCCGCTCATATGACATGGTCACATAAGCGAACCAGCCACACTATAAATAGTGCACAGGTTAGTTCATTTGGCAACGGATCTGAAAGTGTAACGAAGTGCTGCCAAATTGCTTCTAGGTTGTATACATTGTCAAGAATCAATATAAGAAGCATTATATTTAGTTTGAGCGTCTGATTCACTGATTCCGCCTTTGAATTAGATAAACGACTCTTCTGATCGACTCATTCAGGGTCAACGACGATCCAACAAGTGGTATCAGAGCTCAGGAGGAAGAGTTCAGCTCAAATTTGATCCGTTTTCTGTCTTCTACACCTTCTTTTTAGATTTGGACAAGTTTCCCCGATTAAAATTGGACAAATTTTTCACAGAATGTGTGTTAGTGGATAATAACAAACCCTTGAAAGTTTCACATCATAATTCAAACTAAAAATGGACAAAATGGACCAAATATCCTTCGATTGGAGATTCGCTTTTTTGGACAGTTGATAGGTCCGCTCGTGTGTTAACATAGATTCGCTCCAAAACATCTACATTCGCTTCAGAGGTCCGCTTTTAGTGTCACAGTCTGAATAGATCCGCTCATCCGAACATCTTAGATCCGCTTATTCGAACTTGTAGATTCGCTCGAACGGACATCAGATAGATCCGCTCGAAAGTACAGTTTAGATTCGCTTATTTGGTTCAGCAAGAGATTCGCTTATCCGGTCCAAATAGGGTTCGCTTATTCTGTCCAATCAAGTTTGCTTATTCGGTCAAATTGTTTGGTTCGCTCATTCGGTCAAACTGGTTTCGCTTATTTGTCCTATCTGGGTTTCGCTCATGCGTTCAATCTGATTTCGTCCAAGTGTCAAGATCATTTCACGACAATCGAGTGTTAGTGTATTTCAAATAACTTGATATTGTTTAAACTGATTAAGTTTGTTTGTTTGCTTCCAGGTCATTAAATTTCAGGTGATTCAAGATGTCAAACAATGGTGAAGAGTTCTACAACACATTCTATAACGCGTTCACTTCCGAATCATCAGATAGAAGATCTGAGTTGAAAGAATATTCGAGAGAAATTTCTGAGAATTTGAAGTTCGAGAACATGTACGGAAGTCAACAGAAGCCACCAAAGTTAATGAAAGTTGAAGACTATAATTGGTGGAAAAACAGATTTGAGGGCTGGGTGAAAGCTTTCGCTCCTGAAAGCTGGTTAAAGTTAGTGAGTGAATATCAAGCACCAGAGAAAGAAGGAGGAGAGTTAATCAATGAAAAAGATTTTACTGTGAAAGATACAAAAAATGTTGTGGCTGAATATCGGATGATAACGTTGATCAAACAGTCAGTAAGAGAGGATATTATCTCGTTGCTTGAACAAGAAAAGACTTCAAAGAGGTTGTGGGAGGCGTTAGAGAAAAAGTGTGTTGATAGTAATGAGATTGTCAAAAATAAAAAGAACTTGTTGCGTAAGAATTTGATGTATTCAGTTGTATGAAAAATGAATCTGTATGTAAAATGATCGAGAGGTTTGGACATCTGAAAATGGAACTGGCCAGATATGAAATCAAATTGTCTGAAGAGGAGATGGTGGATAAATTGTTTGATGCATTGCCCAAAGATCAAGATTGACAATACTTTGCTCGAATGCTGAAGAATACAATCAAGCCTGATGATTTAAAAGTGGATTTGCTGATTGAAAGGCTTGAAAGCCATGAGTTGGAGATAAAAAGATCCAAAGTCAACAGTCCAGCTTATCAGCAGAATGTGGAACTGTATTACAGAGGAAATATACCACAAGCTGGGTCTCCAAAAACAGCATTCTCTGCAGAAAGCTCGAGTTCAGTGAACAATGAAAATCTTCACAGTGGTTTTCACAGTGGTTCTTCTTCAAATGCTTCAGACCAATCTACTTCAAAGAAATTATTCCAGTGCAATATCGCAGTTGATTTGAAGAACGGACAGAATTTCAGCGAAGAATCGGCAAAACAACAGATGGTTTTCTTGGCATCTGTTCTTGAATCGTATGAATGCCTCGTTGCAGGGAAGATTGGCAATACCAATTTGACGAAAGAAGATTATGACCAATTAGACCCCGAAGAGATGGAACTAATGGATATTAGATGGTGCATGGCCAGTGCGGTTCGTCGAGCACAGCGGTTCATGGAGATCATGGGGAGAAAGTCAATTGGTGGTCCGTCGACCAAACTGGGATTTGATAAATCCAAAGTGACATGCTTCAAATGCAAACAAAAAGGTCACTTCAAGCGCGAGTGCAGAAATGCGTATGCTGCTGATGATTCTGAGAACCCGTTCAACGAAGATTATTACAAGAAAGCGATTTACCATCAGAATAAGTCTGAGCCACCAAGATTGAAACAGCCGGAAGAAAAATCAAGGGCTCTTGCAGTTATATATGATGATGAAGGTTATGATTGGAGCAAAGAGGTTCTACCAGAAAAAGATGCAGTTGGATATGCATTTGTTGCAAATGATGATCATGATGCCTGGTGGCGAAGAGACAGTGCGAGATTAGCAAGTTGAATGAACCATTTCAAGAAGTACAAAGAGCCAAGAGATGGAATGAAGAGTTAGAGTGTTACATGGATCCACAGGGAAATCCAGTAGTTGATCCGACAAAAGTGGATTTTGATGCTGTAACCAATTTGTTTCCAAGTGAACGTACATTCAACACAAGAAGGCTGTCTGATAAAAGTCATCTGCCAGATTTGATGAACAGGGTGAAGGAGGTTTTTGAATCAAGTCTACCGAAGGTAATAGAGATGAGAAAGAGAAAAGAAGAAGAATTAAAGAAGTTGATTGAAGAAGTGAAGGCTGATGCGAAGACTGCTGCTGAAAAAGCACAGAAATCTGAAGAGAAAGAAAATGCTGAAGAGAAAGAAGGAGAAAGAAGAAGGCAGTGGAAGATCAGAAAGCTGAGAAAGAAGATTTGGTGCTGAAAGAAAATGAGGTAAATAAATCTTCTGACTTATCAAATGTTGAGATTGTTGATAAAAATGAAAACAAGTGCAGGAATTGCATAGAAGTGTGCAAAGCCTGTACAGAAAAAGATGACATTATAAAAATAAAAGATAATGAAATGAATTAAAAATGAAATGTAAAGAAAGAATTGAAAAAGAAGAAAGTTTAAAATTAAAAGTTGAGAAGTTAACACATAAATGTCATGATTTTGAAGAAGAAAATAAGTTTTTGAAAGAAAAATGTGCCGCAAAATGTGTTGATTGTGTTGAGAAAGAATCTAAATTTCTTGAGTTACAAAAACAATATGATTCTTTAAAATGGTCGAGTCAGAGAGTACAAGAAGCTTATGATACTTTGAAGAGCCAAGTCAAAAGTTTTGATCAAAGACTGTCTGAAACTTTAACAACCAAAGAAATGTATGAAAGAAAGGTTAAAGAAAAGCAAATTGAATTGAACAAATGTGTTGATGAAATTGCTAATCTTAAACAAGTCTTGGCTGAAAAAGAAAAGATTGTTACAAAACTTCAAAGTTATCATAACTCTTCGTACATTCTCGAACGCATTTTCAATATCACACCGGATGACAAAGATACTGATAATTGTAAAAAGGGTATTGGTTCAGAATTTCATCAGGTACCACCACCATTGAGAGACAATTATACTTTTTATGATGAGGAAAAGGTGGCAAAGGGTTTGAACATCGCTGACCAATTACCTGAAAGTATCGATGTGATTTACACCAAATCTGATGATGCTAATGATTCAGAGGTGGTGAGTAAGGTGGTTGATAGTGTTTTGAAAAATGAGTCTACAAAAGGTAAGTCTGAATCACAGGATGAAGATGAAGGAAATCTTTATGATGGATATCTGAAAGATACAAAATCCGAGAAGAATTTGAATGATGATTCAAAAGGATTGGTTTATACCATGATTGGATCGGACAAACTATTCTTAGATGTTGTTATCCCGATTCAGAATGTGATTTCAGAGAAAATTGACAGAGTTTTCAAGATGGTTGAAATTGAGAAATGTGAAATGTCGAAGTTTGTTGGTAAAGGTTACAAAGGCTCTTATAACAAACCTGGTTCTAAGAAGAAAAACATGAAGGCTGGTTTGGGTTATAAGAAGAAACAAAATCGAAACAAAACTGAAATGCCAAATTTTCAGACAAAAATGAGTTTTGTTCAAGGAAAAAGCTTCACAGAAGAAGAAAAACTCAAAGTTGGACAACAGTCTAATGCAGAGTTTGAGGCTATGAAAAAGAAACAACATCAGGCCAAGGATGTTTCAAAGAAAGTGTGTTGTAAATGTGATCAAATTGGACATGTTGCACGGAAGTGTCCAAATCCAAAGCCTGTTGATGTTAAAGAACAGAAATCTGAGAGTGTGAAACCAAGGTCAACCAGATTTGATTCGAGACAAACTTGGAGGTATACTACAAACAAGTTTGCCTTAAATCAAAATTGGAAATCAAACCCGAACAGGTTCAATTCTAGACAGACTTGGAACTCTCACACACCCAGATTGAGAACAACACAGAGATGGAGAACATCTGTCGATATGACAAAACCTCAAGAGTTTTGGAAACCACGTGTTGTTCAAAAACAGAAGATTGAAAAACAGACAAATTTTTACAAACGAGGAACACCAACAAGTCAAACATGGTCTGTTAAAAACATGTCAATCCGGTAAAAGACGATAAAGTTGAGGTTAAAATTGATGATGTTTTTTGAGAAAAATGAACGGAATTATCCAATTTTACCTGGTAGAATTCATGTTCAATTACCTGAGTCTAAACAGGCTTGGGTTACTTTGTTCAAATGATCAAATTGTTGATTGTGCAGGTGCTCAATGGTGCTGAAGATTGTGAGATAGTTAGTTGGAGCAGCCTGGCACAGGAAGAGGTTGAAGAACCCTGGTTTTGTGTCAAATAGGGAGTTTATTTGTTGACTTGTGTACTGTGTGTATTGTTTGTTGTTAAGTTTGTTTGAATAAGTGTTGATGGACTACGCCGAAACCCTCACGGCTGAACAAGCATGATTACTGTCACAGGTTGAGAAACGGTTTTCTAACTGTCAAAATCAATGGGTTGTAAATCATGGGGGTACTTGATAATAGATTTTCTGCAAATCAGAACACTTTTAGCAAAAAATGGATGGCGAGACAAAGCTATCTACATCGGTTATCAAATTTTCTTTAATGATTTTGCATTTTAGGGGGAGAAAAATTGTTCAAAAATACAAAAACATTAGAAAATTTGAAAAAACCAAAAACATGATAAAATTCAAAAATTTTGAGTTTTGCGTAAAAAAGAGGAAATGATAGTACATCAGTAGACAGTTACAGTATGCTAAAGAAATGTAATGATTAAATAGTGTTAAACAGTCTCACTGATGATATGTCGATAGGTTTTTATACACTTAGTAAACTTTTTCGGGATATAAACCTAAATTCAAACACTTGCTTATTTTGTGGGGAACACTACTTGAATATATAGGTAACCCCTGAAATCTCGTTTGAAAGGTCCCATATTCTGAGATACTAGGTCTTTATACTCAGTGATATCTGGGGTATTATTCCGGGACTTCTGCTGTATGGAAGTACTGACCTAGTCCCCGAATAATACTTCCTGCAAATGCTTGAAATATAGCATCGCCCTCAGCAAGCTGATGAAACAATAAAATTGATAGTCGCTGCTGTTATAATCAAAAGATCCTCTAAAGGGGACACACCAAAAGTCGAGCCGTCATCTCTCTGCTGAACGGAAGTTCTGACCTGAGCTCTCACGGTCTCGCATCTAACCCCTTACAGATATCATCTGTGGTATACTCACCTGTAAGACTGAATATTTGGGATCTGGATACGGGAGTATATTCAAGAGGTGGGACACATGAATGAGTTAAGTTCTTAAAACATCTAATTCGTATCCTGAATCAGTTGAAATTTTGTATGAAAATTTAAGTGGATCAGTATATCGACAATCTAAGTGAATTGTTTAATTCTTAATGTGTAACTAAGCTCAACGGTACTTGTAACTTGTCAAATCTGATATGATCCTCTGTCGCATACTCAAAACAAAAATATTATTTGTAAATATGTTTGTACATATTTCTTACTGCTTTATATTTTCAGGAAATACAAAAAGATTTTGATTTCTGCTTTATTTTCGATAAACCGATGTCTGAGTTGCTGAGTTTCAAAATCTAAGTAAGCTGATTGTGTTTCTGAAAATAAAACAAGTTCATTAATTTGAAACTTGAAATTTTTAGAAAAGTTTAAAAACAGTTTGTGATATCTCCAAGGTCATTAATTTGGACTTGGATGATAAACTGTGAGGGAATTGGATTCTTTAATGCTGCCATATCTGTTGAGTTGATTGATAGGGGGAGTAGATTAGAGAATTTGATTAATGGTTTCAAAATGTTGTTACTTATCATTTGTATGAGTGATTGCAGGAAAGATCCAGACTACGATCCCGAGAGCCGAGTCTAAAGGGGAGTCTGAAGACAAGTTGAAAGTGAGGAAGAGCTTGTAGCTGGAAAGCTAGGTGTCGATCCCTAAAAGCACGAAAGCTTGACGAGAGGGGGAGCCAGCTGACAAAGGAAAAGTTGATGATAGAGCTAATGATGAGATCTTGGTGAAAAAGTCAAAAGAGAGAAGATAATCAAAGAGAAAGGTTGAAAGTTACTTACATTGTTACAATCTGAACGAGATGGCAAGATGATCAAGACTGAAGAGGTGGCATATCAGAGAATGGTCACTGAAGACTTCGTCAATATCCGAGGGGGAGTCTGTTAGTGCACTACGTCTATTGACTTCGTCTTGTATCATGTAATGTAATAGGATAGGATAGAATATTGAGTGCACGAGGTTCGAGAAACGAAATATAGTGGAATAGCATGTAGGTCCGCTTATATGGACAGTGTCCATATAAGCGAACCACACAACCAACACAGGTCCGCTCATATGACATGGTCACATAAGCGAACCAACCACACTATAAATAGTGCACAGGTTAGTTCATTTGGCAACGGATCTGAAAGTGTAACGAAGTGCTGCCAAATTGCTTCCAGGTTGTAAACATTGTCAAGAATCAATATAAGAAGCATTATATTTAGTTTGAGCGTCTGATTCACTGATTCCGCCTTTGAATTAGATAAACGACTCTTCTGATCGACTCATTCAGGGTCAACGACGATCCAATAGGATCCAAAAATTTTAATTTTTTAACATGCTAAAATATTTTTATGATATATTTCACTTTTTAAATAAACGGTTTCTCAACTACAACATTTTTTGTGTTCCCCACTGAACCCAACCTAGTTAAAATTTTAATTTTTTAACATGTTAAAATTTTAATTTTTTAACATGGTAAAAATGTTTTGAACTCTAATCCGAAATTCAATATATAATTTGATCAAATAAAGTTGAACTGAACCTAGTTGATCAACGCGAACTCTCATTTAACATGTTAAAGTTATCGTAAAAAACTTATTTTAATATGTTTGGTCAAATAAAGTCAAAGCGAGTTTAGTTGATGAATTAAAACGATCATTTAACATGTTAAATTTATTTTAATATTTTGAGCCTGCATATACTACACACAAAACTTAATTTTAATATTTTGATCTCTAATCCGAAATTCAACATATAATTTGGTCAAATAAAGTTGCATCAAACAAACAAACAGGGTGATGGATATGATAAATAATGTAGCTAGGCAGGTTAGTTAGATATGATGATGATACCAAAGGGAATGCTAACAAAAAGACGGGCAACAAATATCTAATAGAAACGTTCACGGATACTAGGCTTGTAGTGTTTGAGCTTGGGCAGGGTCACCTTAAGCAAGCCACCGAAGTAGGTCTCTTCATACTTTCTGACTTGCAAGAGCCAAGCATTGTCTTCGAGGCGTGTTGTGGCCTTGGCATCATCATCCTCCCTCTTGAGTCTAGAAATATTAAGGACGACAGGTGGTGTTGCCATCGTCGCTCCCCCTCTTCTCCACCGCAAGCATATTCAAACTCGGTATATGCCTATGTAAGCAGATTATGTACTCAACTGTCTGTTGATCATACCAACTCCATTTTCAAAAGCTTAGATCACTAATTGTCACAAAACTCCTAATCAAATTGAATAAACAATAACAAAAATTCAAAATTTATAGAACAGGAATAAGATCGGCTAACCGAATCCAGTCGTACCTAAATCAATTACTCTACATGTATCCTTTTTAGTACAAAGTAGTTATTATATGCATCTACTGAGTCATGTACCTTACCTACTTAGTCAAAACTCAGACGCGGAATGATCCGGACCGAAAGCAATCAGTTCTCTGCCACAAGTATTCGTCGGAGTATCATTAAACGGATCCCCATCACCATCGTCATTACTAACCTCATCTACCGATTTCGGCAACGAAACAACCTCACGAATTACATGAATCACAATCCAATCACTGTAATACATGTCCAAAAAAGTAATGGGAACTTCATTCACCTTAAAACTACTACCAGATCTGTTAATTTTGATTTCAAATCCACCAAAATACTTTTACATGTTAATAAAACTTATTATTAATTTATGATTCATGGAAATATGAAATAATACTACAATTTCATACTATGGAGAATAAAACATCAATCTTCAAAATGAAAGATTAACACAAATAAATTGGAAACAATGTCAGGTAGTTAGCAGCCTGAAACAACATATTATACATTTTCCACTTGTGCACAAAATACTTTTACATGTTAAAAAAAAACTTATTATACAATTTCATACTAAGGAGACATCAAATTTCAAAATGACATAATAATATGAATAAAGTGAAAACAATGTTGAGAATATGGAAACATCATCTTCTCCACCTCTTTATACTAGCACAAACCTCGAATACCGAATTAAAAATTTACATTGTAAAATTTCAACCTCATCCACAAACTTGTAAAATACTCGCACAAACCTGTAAAATGAAAGATTAACCAAATTAACGTCGGTTGATTCATTAACCTCCTCCAAATCTGCTATTACGGCTTCGACGCTATGCATTGTTCGTTCAATTCGGAAGTAGAAGCCGTACTCGATTCTCCAGCGAGCGTTGTCGGTTGACGATGTTTATGTCCATGTGAATGTGTTAGTGGAGTACGATGACGCGATGAGGAAGAAATTGACAGTGTTGTTTGTTAATTTCAAAGATGGACACTGATCTGTTTGAAATGGTGGAACTAGATCGTTGGCGGCGAGGAGGCAGAGGCGGAGGAGGTCGAACGAGATGGAGGAGGCGGAGAGGTTGTTGATTTTTCGTACAGGGACAGGTTAGGGTTTCTATGTGCATCATCCTGATTGCAGTTAGAATCATTTTTCTTAATTCCAAATCTACCCCTCCGTGATTTTCAATTGGAATTTCCTCTTGAAGCTGAGGATAGATCTCAGCCTCTTATTTTTATGATCCAAGGGCTTTGAGAGGGGTTCCCCAGTTCCCCACTTTTTTAGTGTTCCCTAATTAACCCCACATTATATATATATATTGTAATACCCCGAATCTTAATGTGCTGGTTATAAACGTGTGAAATATGTAATTTATATTTCATATATTGTTAAACGAGTAAGATGAGTGTATGAAAGGTGAAATATCTTGACAAACCTTGGCTAATATAGGAGACCGTTAATATTAATAATTAAATATATTATTTTATTTACCTTACTCCGTTTTTAATGAAACTTAGGTTAAAACGTATAAAAATATGCTCGTTCTAATGACATATTCGTCGTTTTATAAAACGTCATATTTTAAAAGTTATACAAGAAAAACGAGTTAAGCAGCTGAATTAATATATATAAGCAAGCAAGCTAGCAGGTCAAGCAGGTAGGTAGGCACGTCAATTGAATCCCACATTGACCAGAAAAGGATTTGAGGTGCCTGCTTGCTTGCTTTAAATAAGAGTCTCAGTAGTTTGTTTAGGTACCAGTTTCTTTAACGGGAATGCTCTAGTATAGAGAATCCTGAGTATACGATACCCCGTTGGGTGTTGTTAGTAGTCGTTTTTGGAGCGCGAGTAAGAGCAGGAGTAGGGAAACTCTACATCAACGTGCCGTAGATAGTTTTGAGGTATACTCTCGTTTAAGTTTATGTTTAGTTATTTATTATTATTTTTAGTAGTTAATATTAGTTTTATTATTAGTAATAATATATTAGTAGTAGTAGTGTTAGTATTATTTTTAGGTACTAGGGTTATTGTCAGGGGCAGGTATTGGGTAGCCTAGCCTTAGTTAGGCATGGACTGATCAACCATGCTTAAACAAGGTAGGGTTAACCAATATCCAACCATGATAATGACTAGTTAGGTACCTAACCGACGATTATGTAATTGTGTCAGGACCTTGAGACATAACCCAGTTGTACTAGCGGCAGTTAAGCAATTGCTAATCAGGTGAGTCATCATACTTGTCTTTTAAACTGTGATAGTATACTCGTCCATAACTGGTAATAATGAGAATGTTGCAGTATGCATGTGTCAGTAGGGGTATATGGGATCCTATTATGCTTAATGAGGTGTATCACTCTGGGAAGGGTAATAATGTGTTGTACCCACAGGCACTTCGTGCTTATAAGGTCCAGCGACACACACTCATACCTATGTGACGGTCGTAGGGGGACACAGCTGGAGGACCAGTATGTCTCTTGTACGGTGGTTTGTGACAAGTCAAATGTGACCTATAAGGTTCAATAAGGCCCAACCTGACTATAATGTGGTCACATGCCCATATTGTGTATGCATATAATGTAAACTGGGGTCTGTCTTTATAAAATTGTATAGTATGAGCTCACCAGTATATATCTGACGTCGTTTTGAGTATACTTATCTCAGGTGAGTCATGAGGAAAGCTATAGGAACTACTTGATAGTTGTGGAGTTTAGAAGATCAAGGAGTTCTTAGTTGCCAAAAGTTGTGAATAAATAAAGTGTTGTACTGAGATTATTATAAGTCTTTAATGAAAGTTTAGTTTGTTTCCGATGTAAGTGTATCAATTGTGCACAATCACCCGGGTTACGGGGTGGGTGTTATAGTTGGTATCAGAGCCCGAGGTTTTAGCGAATTAGGTATTGCAGGAATGCCTAAGCTTTAACCAGTAGTTCTAAAAAGATTAATAGCACACTTAGACTAGGCCAAATAACATGTTCTCAGGAAAAGTACTTGCATAGTCAGTTGAGTGACGCTAGAAGAAGTAAACTATGTTGTGCCTTTCTATGTGCTATATATATATATACACGAATATATATATCTCTATGTGATGTATATAGTTGTTATATTATAATGATGTATCATACATACTAGTAACTCTTTATACTCATATACCTATAGGAAGGAGACAATATCTGAACATAGAGATGAACAAGGGTTTAGAAATAATCAGAATAACAGAAGGAGAGAGGAAGATTCTTATAGGACTCGAACTCCCTCTCATAGTGTCAGGTCCCGGTCTAGCACAAGCATGCGTCTAAATACTAAGGATATCCACAATATAGCTGTCGAAGTGGCTAAGGTAATGAAGAATGCACAAACCGGTAATGTTAACCAATCTGGAGAACGACATGAAGAAAGCTCAGCAGCCTTCACGCCAGTACGAATGGAAGGAATGGGCGAAAGGAAAAACACTATTGCAACCATGCCAGTAGAAGGAAAAGGTGAATATTCCAAATCAAAGGAATGTACTTATAAGCACTTCATGTCCTGTAAACCTCAGTCCTTTGACGGAAGAAAGGGAGCACTAGAAGCTCAAGACTGGCTCAACAGAATGGAGTCAGTATTAGACATATGTGAGTGTGATGACCGCAACAAAGTACGGTTCGCCGTACATATGTTTGAAGCTGAAGCCCTTCACTGGTGGAACATTATGGTCCGAACAGAGGGAAAAGAAAAGGTTAAGGAGATGAAGTGGGAGGAGTTTATTCATAAGTTTCTTGCTAAGTATTGTCCTCCCAGTGAGACTGAGCAACTGGAAGTGAAATTCTTTCAGTTAAAAATGGGAAATAAAACCTATCGAGAGTATGTTTCTCGTTTCAACAACATATCTCGACTGGTTTCTTATTTAGCATTGACTGAGGAACAACTGATCAATAGGTTTATTTGGGGTCTACCCTCTGAAATGAGAGTGTTTATCAAATCCAAATCCCCCAAGACTTTTGCAGAAACTGTTGAGGCTGGCGCCGTCATGGCTGCCGAGATGATTCTGCGGCAGGCTGAATCTCCCGCACCAAAAAGAAAGTGGGAAGAAAGAAAGGGGGACACCCGGAATAACAACTTTAAAAGGCCTAAAACATTTCCTCAATGTCAAATTTGCAAACGCTTTCATACAGGGGAAGGTCGTTTTCCTTGTCCAAATTGTAAAAAGACGGGTCATGCTCTTCAAGAATGCAAGGAAAAGAAGAAGTGTTTCAAATGTGGAGACCCTAACCACATGAGATCTGAATGTCCCGAACTTAAAAGAAATGATAGGACACAACCAAATCAGCCAAAAGGACGGGCATTTGTACTCACCACGGAAGAAGCCAAGACCAATACAGACGTTATCACGGGTACGTATCTCGTAAATGATGTATATGCGCGTGTGTTATTTGATACCGGTGCAAATAGAAGTCTAGTGTCGACTACCTTTAGACCTTACTTGAACCAGGCGTCCCAAACCCTAGATCATGCCTTTACAGTAGAAATGGCTGATGGAAGTCAAAGAGAGATAGTTGACATAGTTAAGAATTGTAAAATAAGCTTAAACAACCATGTTATCCCTATAGACCTAATGCCTATGGAACTTGGAGAATTCGACATAGTCATAGGAATGGACTAGTTAACACCATATCCTGCGGAAGTTATATGTGACAAAAGGATCGTCCGACTCCGATTACCCAACGGCAAACAGCTAACTGTATCGGGAGACCGCACTGACAAGACTAAGAACCTCATCGCGATAGCACAAGCACATAAATGCCTAAGGAAAGGGTATGTTGCCTTTTTAGCATATGTCGTAAACACTACAGAAAAGCAGAAGGTCGAGGAAGTGCCAGTAGTACGAGAATACCCCGAAGTGTTTCCCGACGAACTCCCGGGACTACCATCGGATAGACAGGTTGAGTTTCGCATTGACCTAATTCCTGGTACATCACCGATTGCTAAGTCGCCGTACAGACTAGCCCCGACAGAAATGCAAGAACTCAAGAATCAACTACAAGAGTTGCTTGACAAGGGGTTTATCCAACCTAGTTCGTCACCATGGGGAGCACCCATCTTGTTTGTCAAGAAGAAAGATGGGACGATGCGCATGTGCATCGATTTAGAGACTTGAATAAAGCCACTATAAAGAATAAATACCCTTTGCCCAGGATCGACGACTTGTTTGATCAATTACAAGGGGCAAGCTATTTCTCTAAAATAGACTTAAGGTCTGGATACCACCAAGTGAAAGTTGCACCAGAAGACATACCTAAGACTGCCTTCAGGACTAGGTATGGTCATTATGAATTTTTGGTAATGCCATTTGGATTAACCAACGCACCTGCAGTGTTCATGGACCTCATGAACAGGGTTTGTAAACCTTACCTTGATAAGTTTGTGATCGTTTTTATTGACGATATCCTTATCTACTCTAAGAATGAGGTAGAACATGAACAACACCTAAGAGCAGTCCTTGAATTGCTCAAGAAAGAAAAACTCTATGCAAAGTTCTCTAAGTGTGAATTTTGGATACGTGAGGTGCAATTCCTAGGCCACGTGATAAATGAATGTGGAATACAAGTTGACCCTGCAAAGATCGAGGCCATTAAGAAATGGGAAGTACCGAAGAATCCCACTGAAATCAGAAGATTTATGGGGTTAGCAGGATACTATAGAAGGTTTATTCAAGACTTCTCAAAGATTGCAACACCATTAACCACACTAACCCAGAAAGCCTCTAAGTTTAATTGGGGACCTAAACAAGAAGAAGCCTTTAACACATTAAAGCATAAGTTATGTAGCGCCCCAATATTGTCACTTCCTGAGGGAACGAAAGATTTTACCGTCTACTGTGATGCATCTCACTATGGTATGGGATGTGTACTCATGCAAAGAGGCAAAGTGATTGCCTACGCCTCTAGACAGTTGAAGATTCATGAACGGAACTACACAACCCATGATTTGGAACTTGGTGCCATAGTGTTCGCATTGAAAATTTGGAGGCACTATCTTTACGGTACAAAGTGCACTATCTATAGTGACCATAAAAGTTTAAAACACATATTTGAGCAGAAGGAGCTCAATATGCGTCAGAGACGATGGATGGGGTTATTAAGTGATTACGACTGTGAGATCCAATACCATCCAGGTAAGGTAAACATAGTAGCAGATGCTCTAAGTAGAAAAGAGAAACCTCAACCAATAAGAATTCGTGCAACCAGAATAGAGGTTAAAACTAGTCTCTTAGATCAAGTTAAGAATATACAACAAGAAGCCTTAAAAGAGAATCATATTGTAAAAGAAAGAATGATTGGGAGACTGAAGCTACTGACAATGGGAAATGATAATATCCTTAGGTTCAACAATAGGATATGGGTTCCTAATTTTGGAGGACTACAGGATACAATCTTAGAGGAAGCTCATAAGTCTAAGTATTCCATTCACCCTGGCAGTGACAAGATGTATAAGGATTTAAGGAGAGATTATTGGTGGCCAGGAATGAAGCGATCTGTTGCCCATTATGTGGAAAAATGCCTTACATGCCTTAAGGTGAAGGCAGAACATCAAAAACCCTCTGGATACTTGCAACAACCAGAGATCCCAGAATGGAAATGGGAGAAAATCACCATGGATTTTATCACGAAGCTCCCAAGGTCAAGTCACGGTTATGATACTATTTGGGTAATAGTGGACAAATTGACCAAGTCTGCACACTTCATGCCAATTCGTGAGGACTATAAGATGAACAAGCTAGCTCAAATTTACATCAAAGAAATAGTCTCGCGACATGGGGTGCCTGTATCGATGATATCAGACAGAGATAGTCGTTTCACATCTAAATTCTGGCAAAGTTTCCAACAAGAGTTGGGAACCAAGCTTAATCTAAGCACTGCATATCATCCTCAGACGGATGGGCAGAGTGAACGGACTATTCAGACATTAGAAGATATGCTTCGGGCTTGTGTAATTGATTTTGGGGGAAGTTGGGACACTCATCTACCACTCATTGAATTTGCCTACAATAATAGCTATCACGCCAGCATCAAAGCTGCACCTTATGAAGCTTTATACGGAAGAAGGTGCCGCACTCCTATCTGTTGGACGGAAGTAGGGGAAAGTCAACTATCAGGACCAGAAATCATTGTGGAGACCACAGAAAAGATCCAGCAAATCAAAGAAAGGATGAAAAGTGCTCAAGATCGACAAAAGAGTTATGCAGATCAGAGGCGTAAACCCCTAGACTTCCAACTAGGGGATAAAGTAATGCTTAAGGTATCACCTCTGAAAGGAGTGATTCGGTTTGGAAAGAAGGGAAAGTTGAAACCCCGATATATTGGGTCGTTTGAAGTAATAAGCAAAGTAGGACCAGTGGCTTATCGGCTAAAACTTCCTGAACAGCTGGCAGGAATACATAATACTTTTCATGTATCAAATTTAAGGAAGTGCCTAGTGGACGAAGCCCAACAAATACCCCTGGAAGACGTACGGGTTGACGACAAACTCAACTTCATTGAAGAACCACTACAAATCGAAGATAGGAAGGTAAAAAAATTACGCAAGAAGGAAATCCCGTTAGTCAAAGTCAAGTGGAACGCACGTCATGGACCCAACTTTACATGGGAACTAGAAAACATAATGAAAGATAAGTACCCTCATCTTTTTAAGTAATGACAAATTTCGAGGACGAAATTTTTGTAAGGATGGAAGGATGTAATACCCCGAATCTTAATGTGCTGGTTATAAACGTGTGAAATATGTAATTTATATTTCATATATTGTTAAACGAGTAAGATGATTGTGTGAAAGGTGAAATATCTTGACAAACCTTGGCTAATATAGGAGACCGTTAATATTAATAATTAAATATATTATTTTATTTACCTTACTCCGTTTTTAATGAAACTTAGGTTAAAACGTAGATAAAAATATGCTCGTTCTAATGACATATTCGTCGTTTTATAAAACGTCATATTTTAAAAGTTATACAAGAAAAACGAGTTAAGCAGCTGAATTAATATATATAAGCAAGCAAGCTAGCAGGTCAAGCAGGTAGGTAAGCACGTCAATTCCCAAGGATTTGAGGTGCATGCTTGCTTGCTTTAATTAAGAGTCTCAGTAGTTTGTTTAGGTACCAGTTTCTTTAACGGGAATGCTCTAGTATAGAGAATCCTGAGTATACGATACCCCGTTGGGTGTTGTTAGTAGTCGTTTTTGGAGCGCGAGTAGGAGCAGGAGTAGGGAAACTCTATATCAACGTGCCGTAGATAGTTTTGAGGTATACTCTCGTTTAAGTTTATGTTTAGTTATTTATTATTATTTTTAGTAGTTAATATTAGTTTTATTATTAGTAATAATATATTAGTAGTAGTAGTGTTAGTATTATTTTTAGGTAGTAGGGTTATTGTCAGGGGCAGGTATTGGGTAGCCTAGCCTTAGTTAGGCATGGACTGATCAACCATGCTTAAACAAGGTAGGGTTAACCAATATCCAACCATGATAATGATTAGTTAGGTGTACCATTACCTAACCTAGGATTATGTAATTGTGTCAGGACCTTGAGACATAACCCAGTTGTACTAGCGGCAGTTAAGCAATTGCTAATCAGGTGAGTCATCATACTTGTCTTTTAAACTGTGATAGTATACTCGTCCATAACTGGTAATAATGAGAATGCTGCAGTATGCATGTGTCAGTAGGGGTATATGGGATCTTATTATGCTTAATGAGGTGTATCACTCTGGGAAGGGTAATAATGTGTTGTACCCACAGGCACTTCGTGCTTATAAGGTCCAGCGACACACACTCATACCTATGTGACGGCCGTAGGGGGACACAGCTGGAGGACCAGTATGTCTCTTGTACGGTGGTTTGTGACAAGTCAAATGTGACCTATAAGGTTCAATGAGGCCCAACCTGACTATAATGTGGTCACATGCCCATATTGTGTATGCATATAATGTAAACTGGGGTCTGTCTTTATAAAATTGTATAGTATGAGCTCACCAGTATATATCTGACGTCGTTTTGAGTATACTTATCTCAGGTGAGTCATGAGGAAAGCTATAGGAACTACTTGACAGTTGTGGAGTTTAGAAGATCAAGGAGTTCTTAGTTGCCAAAAGTTGTGAATAAATAAAGTGTTGTACTCAGACTATTATAAGTCTTTAATAAAAGTTTAGTTTGTTTCCGCTGTAAGTGTATCAATTGTGCACAATCACCCGGATTATGGGGTGGGTGTTACATATATATATCCACGTTCTAATTTTGTAGAATAGTCATCACCTCATATATTATATTATATATTTATTTCAATTTCAAAATACACAATATATTAATGTTTTAATCATAAATGATTTCCAATAGTTCAATAATAGATTACGTTTTATAAAACTAATCATGTATACATGGGCTTGGGCTTAAAAAAACTAATCATATTTGGGCAATCCAACCTCTCACCATTCAGGCTAGTTGAAGAAACAATAATGATAACTCCCGCCGTGAAACCCCAAATCACAAAGTGTAAGACCCTCCTAATATACATATAAATATTATGCTTCAACGAGCAATTTTAAACAAAAGGTTACATTTGCGATAGTATTAAAAACGTAAACTACTACAAGTTAGAATTAATCTTTGTCCAAAATACAAGCCCATTAGTATTTTTTAAAAGACTAAAACACAATGGAAGCTAATGAATTTTTGGGAAGTGTTCGGTTTTTGGCATGGCTCGATCATCATCCGAGGTCTAAAGTGTGTATTTGCCTATGATACAATTTCATTCAAACGATTAAAAATAAAAGCATTTTAACAAAAGAATTAAACACAAGAAATATATATATATAGGGTAGGGTTCATGCGAGAAATACCGAAAAAAATCCAAAAAAACACACAAATTTTTTTTTTTTTTATTTTTCTAAAAAATCAATATTTTTCGTTACAAAAAAAAAAAACTTTTTTTTCGAATAACAGTTATGGATGTACATGTGCATATGTATCATTTTCTTGGACAAATTGCGTAATATATTACCAGTAATAGAAAAATGCAGTTTCATTTACATTACCATCCGCAATACACTACTTTTTACATTACCAATATTAAGAATGCACATGTGCATCATTATGTATAACCATGATATAACGTGTTTTGGTACAAAAAGTTTGTGATTTTAAATGATGAAGCAGACCCACATACATGTGTTTTTGTTAGTTATATCTAGTGGTTAATGGTTTGATTATATTTGTCACTTTATGATGTAATATGTTGTTTGGATGGTATAAAGGGTATTGATGTACATGTAATAAAGTGAAATATTGGTAATGGTATTGTATTATGGACGGTAGGAGGCAATGGTATTGTATTACGGATGGTAGGAGGTAATGGTAGTGTATTATGGATGGTATGATAGATGAAAGAGAAAGTGTATTCAAAGTGGTGTACCAAAACACGTTATAACATGTTCATACATATAGATGCACATGTGCATTTCTAGTGTTGTTGATGTTATAACAAGTTCATACATATAGATGCACATGTGCATTTCTAATATTGTTAATGTAAAAAGTAGTGTATTATGAATGGTAGTGTAAATGAAAGTGCAATTGTCTGATATTAATAATGTATTATGGAATTTGTCAAAGAAATAATACATATGCACATGTGCATGGATAATTGTTACTCGATTTTTTTTTTTTGTGATGAAATATAACGATTTTTTTTTTACAAAAAATATTAAAAAAAATTTTTTGAGTGTTTTTTATTTTTTAGGTACTTTTTGGTTGTGTTCACACTTGGTTCTCGCGGTTCTCGCAATAAAGGGTGGTTCCTAACGGATCCTTCTCCTATATATATATATATATATATATGTATGTATGTATTTCATCCCTTTCCAATGACCAGATCAGGTTTCCATCCGGTCAGGTCAGCTGAATATGTTTTCTTCGTAGAACCCTCCCCCGGCCGGGTCAGGTGTCCACTCGGCCGTGTCAATTGAGCATGTTTACTTTTCACCCAATTTACATCCAAATCTATCCAAACTCCTTTCAATCGCTTGAGGTTCATTTCTTAACATATCTAAACTGTAATCCATTACCCGGATCCATAATTCATACTGTTTACACTCCCGTTACCTGGCTTGCGTTTTACTTTATTTTGACCCATTTTGATTTTAAGCACCGAAGCTTAAATCATCCAGAACTTTTTAGTGGGATCATTTTCCCACGATTATACCCATTACGCAGGCTTAAAAACTTCGTACTCCATCTTCCCAATACCCAGTTTGCGAGAATACATATTCGACCCGTTTAATGTTCAAGTTCATAAACTTGAATCATTCACATTCCTTTCATGGAATTATTCATTTTTCATTTACAACCCATTTACCCGAGTTCGTTATTTTGTGCTTCACGCTCCCGTTACCCGGTTTGCGTTTACACCTAGTTTCACTCAAAACCCAAGTTCATTAAAAATCAATGTTTTACGCTCACATTACCCGATTTGAGTTCTACTTTATTTTGACCCGTTTGGTTTGCTCTTGTGAATACCATCACTTATGAACAATTATTCAATCTAATCAACTATATTAACGGAAAATAACGAGGCATATATCCACGTCCCTTAAAGTTTTCCCTTCAAATGTGTGTCTGCCCCGGTTTCACCATCTGAAGCTCCACTCAAGTTGCCTAAAAAGTGCAACCCAATTATCATTAAAACCTTATTGTCCATATCCGTGGCATGTATACTTGGCAAACTTTCAATCATAAGTTCTTATCAACGTTACTCGTTTATTATTCACAATTAATATCTCATTTAGGCGTTTTGTCAAACACCTTGTGTGCATAACTTTTAACTAGCTATGTGATCGGTGCAATTTAAATACATTTTATTTGATATTATTTATAATCTAAATGCATTGATATCTGTCTTAAACTCTTGAGTTTGAGTTATTTTAACACTTTGTATGTTATAAAGAAAAACGTGCTTAAATGATACAATTATATTAAATAAGAAATAAATAGATTAATAATGATGAGTGTAAAATCAAATCAAACTTCGTGATATATTATTATTTCACATGAACATGAATCGATTAATTGAAATATGATGACATAAGATTCTAGAAGCAAATAGTACTTCCTTTAATTTGAGCTTTTATTTTATGAAGGAAAGTCATCAACATTAAATTCAACACATGAGATATGAATGGGCTATTCAAGTTGGGCCATGGAGTTATTGTCTAAAAAATGAAAAAAATAGAAAACCCAAAAATCCAAGAAAACTGAAAAAAAATTGAAAATGTCTCGTAAAGAGTTTTGCAAGTAAATGGAACATGATAGGTATAACCAGTTTATCGGTTTTTTGATTATTATATTTATAAGATAACGGAACATTTGAACATCCTTTTAATTTAGGATATGTGGGTAGGCCCACCGGTTGAAAGGTTCCTTTGGAATGATATATTATACTTAAATTAGAATTGAGACTCGCCGCAATGCGGCGGGGATTCGTTAGTTATAAATAAGTCGATCTAGGACACGTACGTTATGTTAAACCTGTCAAACGGGAAAAAATAGACGATGTTCACCCACACACGCACGTTGCGTCGTGTTAACTCGTAAAATTTAGAACGAAACGTAAAAACGTTAAATCAAAGACGTACGTTGCGAAGTGTTAAGTCACAAAATTTAGAACCAAGTATAAAGCGAAAAATGAAAACTATAAAGGACCAAAGTTGAAAGTAAAAAAGTTGTGAGGATAGATTACCAAAGATAAAAAGTTTTGGGTTAAAAATAAAAAACCAAATAGTTTTGGGTTAAAAGTAATTTATGAAATACTTTTGGGTGAAAAGTAAAAAAAATCAATTTTTTTTGGAAAACCCCCAAAGCCAAGCTTACGACATCCATATGCATAACCATTATTTCTTTGGAAAAACCCCCAAAGCACACCGCGGGGCGTAAAACGGTGTCAAATAGTACTAATGTCACACAACCGTTATCGACCACCAACACTGACTCGACCTAAGATTTGCGTGTTGCGACGAACTTGTCAAACATGAAAAATAGAGGTAAAAACGTTGAACCACACATGAACGTTGCACCGTGTTAACTTGCAAAATTTGAAACAAAACATAAAAAAAAAAAGTTGAACCACACTCGTATGTTGCGTCGTATTAACTCGGAAAATTTAGAACTATACGTAAAACGAAAATTTGCCAAAGATGAAAAGTATAAGTGAGAAAAGTTGCGAAGTTAAATTGCAAATAATGAAAAGTTTTGGGTTAAAATTAAAAAAACAAATTATGTAGGGTTAAAATTGAAAAAAGTATAAACCTTTGGGTTAAAAGTAAAAAAATCAAGTTTTTTTTAAGAACACCCAAAGCCAAAAGTACAAGTCACCCAAGCTCAAAGTAGGTGCTAATTTATATAGGTTTTAAATATCATGAGTATTGTGGGTTCCTACCTTACCTTAGGAGCCGTAGCAAAGCCGAAACTATAGACAGTATAAGGGGTGTCCTCATAAATAAAAAGCTTATAAGTATTCCGATTAAATGGCACATCTGTTTCTTTTTATGAAAATAAATCCGAAACAAGGTAGCTCCCAAAAAAATATATATATATACCATCTATCCATTTATTTGAGCTAGTTGTGTGACGAAGCATATGGTATTGCCTCTGGGATGGTGACTCGGGTGATACATATCCGCTAGGTGGAGTTAAGAAAAAAATGATAAACGCGTGAAGCTTATGGCATTAACCACTGGGATGGTGACTCAGATGGGGTACGTCTGCTAAGCTGATCATAAGCACAAGCATATTGAAGCTCATAACCATCATCCATTATCCATCATAAATTTCATAGGAATTACATAAGAGTTTTTTTTTTTAATAAAAGACGGTAGATTTTATCTTTTAACTTTATAAGCTTGAAACGAGACTAGATGGCGGTATGGTTTTTGAGTGTGAGACCCATAGATGAATAATGAGCCAACTTGTCTAAGAGATAAGGCTCTGCCACATTTGTGAAACAGCAAGTTGACCTCAATGGATTCAATAAATATGTCAAAAAGCTACTTTATGAGCAAGTGCATGAATAAACAAATGTTTATTCAAGACCAAGACTCTCTATAAATAGAGATGTCACCACCGAAGGATAAATGAGTTAAGCCAAGCATTTCAATCAATGATCCACACATATATATATATACACATACATATATATACATATACATATATATATATATATATATATACATACATATATATACATATACATATATATATATACATACATATATATACATAGGGGAAAGATAAATCGAAAACCCATGTGAGTTGAGAAAACCCAAATAAACCCTATGTAACATTTTTATTTTTTTCTAAAAAAAAATAGGGAATGTAATATAAATGTACACGGACCTATTTATGAAAAAAAAATGAAAAAAACGCTTACTAGTTTTTTTTTAAAAAAATGTTGAAAATTTATATGTTACATTTTTTTTGGGCATAGATATTATATAACCTGAAATTTGTAACATTTTTCTTTAAAAAAAACTACTCGGTGTTTTTTTGTGTTTCTTTTTTAAAAATGTTCAAATATATGTATACTACATTTCCTATTTTTTTTTTAAAAATGTTTCTTGAGTTTACATTGGTTTTTTACAAAGGTTTTCTGAGTTTTCTCAACTCAAGTGGGTTTTCGATTTATCCTTCCCCTATATACATATACATATATATATATATATGTATATGTATATAGGGGACCGCTAAAATGAAAACCACCTCCAGTTGTAAGAACCGAGAGAACCACTTTCTAGCCACTAGATCTAAAAGATGGATGGATGGATGAGATTAAAAGTAGTAAAAATTAATATTAAATACTTTTTGTCTTATTATATTTTTAATATTTTAAGGCAAAAGGGTAGTTTAGTAAAATTACTTTTTTTTTGTCTTTTTGTCTTTATCATTTTTTTTATTACTTTTTTGTTTTATTATATTACTTTCTATTTTTTAATAGAATTTTTTTATTATATTACGTTTTTACGCCCGGCTTTTTCACGCGTCGTTTTTAACGCGCCGTTTTTATGCCGGGCTTTTTAACGCGCTGCTTTTTACGCCCCGTTTTAACGCGCCGTTTTTTACGCAACGTTTTACGCCTTTTTTTACACGCCGTTTTTTACGCGCCGTTTTACGCCCCCCCCCCATATTCACGCCCCGCATTCACGCGTCGTTTTATCACCCGATTTTTTTACGAGCCGTTTTTTACGCCCCGTTTTTTACGTGCTGTTTTTTTACGCACTGTTTTTTACGCCCCGTTTTTTTCACCCCGTATTTACGCACCGTTTTTTACAAACATGTTTTAAACCTTTTTTAAGTTTTAAACATTTTCTTTACAAAAAAAATTGTACAAAAAAACTTTTTATACTTTTTTTTTTACAAAAACATTTTAACAAAGAACAAAAATTAAATGACATTTTTTTACGGTTTTAAACTTTTTTTTACACACACGTTTTTTAAACTTTTTTACGAAGTTGTTTTTACAGTTTTAAACTTTTTTAACAAAAAAAAAAATTCATAATTTTTTTTTACAAAAGCCAAAAATTTATACGAAAACTTTTTTACGGTTTTAACCTTTTTTTTACAGAAACCTTTTTTTTACACACACATTTTTAATCTTTTTTTCATTTTTTCCGAAAACATTTTTTTACGGTTTTAAATTTTTTTACATATACTTTTTTACATTTTTTTTACAAATACTTTTTTACAAAATAACAAAAATACGAGAGAGAAATGTGAAGACATAGAAAATGAAAATACTTTAAAAATAGACTTTAATGAGGAGAGAGAGTTGATTTGATGGTTTTGATTAAATAGAGACTTTAATGAGGAGAGAGAGATGATTTGATGACTTTGATTAAATGACTATATTACCCTTTTGGTTGTCATTATCTGATTGATGGAGAGTAGTTCTCGCAGTTTTTACAACTGGGGGTGGCTTTTATTTTAGCGGCCCCCTTATATATATATAGGGTAAGGTTCATTTGAGAACCACCCTTATTGCGAGAACCGCGAGAATCAATGTGAACACAAAAAATACCTAAAAAAATAAAAAAAACCCACAATTTTTTTTTTAAATATTTTTCTAATAAAAATCGCTATATTTTGTTACAAAAAAAAGAACTTTTTTTCGAGTAACAGTTATGGATGCACATGTGCATATGTATCATTTCTTGGACAAATTCCATAATATATTACCAGTAGTAGAAAAATGCACTTTCATTTACACTACCATATGTAATCCACTACTTTTTACATTACCAATATTAGAAATGCACATGTGCATCTACATGTATCAACATGAAATAAGATGTTTTGGTACAAAAAGTTTGTGATTTTAAATGATGAAGTAGGCCCATATACATGTGTTTTTGTTAGTTATATATAGTGGTTGATGGTTTGATTATATTTGTCACTTTTGTAATATGTTGTTTGGATGGTATAAAGGGTGTTGATGTACTTATAATAAAGTGAAATATTGGTAATATTATTGTATTATGGATGGTAAAAAGCAATGGTATTGTATTACGGATGGTAGGAGGTAATGGTAATGTAGTATGGATGGTATGATAGATAAAGGGAATGTGTATTCAAAGTGGTGTACTAAAACACGTTATAACATGTTCATACATATAGATGCACATGTGCATTTCTATTATTGTTAATGTAAAAAGTAGTGTATTATGAATGGTAGTGTAAATGAAAGTGCAATTGTCTAATATTTGTAATAAATTACGGAATTTGTCAAAGAAATGATACAAATGCACATGTGCATGGATAACTGTTACTCGATTTTTTTTTGAAATTTTTTTAATATTGACGAAATATAGCGATTTTTCCAAAAATAATAGTAAAATTTTTTTTTGGTGTTTTTTAGGTATTTTTTGGTTGTGTTCACATTGGTTCTCGCAAGAAAGGGTGGTTCCTAACGGATCATTCTCCTATATATATATAGGGTCGTGATTTAGAGAAAACGGTAGAAAGTGTGAGAACGGTGAGAACGCTTATCGATCGTCCGATCAAAACAATCTATGGATTAGATTGGCGCGGTGGCATTTTCGTAAATAACATCAATTTTATTACGTGGACGCGCTTCATTAAGGGTAAAAGCGTCTTTTGACTACTCCAAACAAAATGCCAACTCATGAAAATAAAACGCCAAAACAAAAATCACACAGCATTCTGCTAAAAACGCCATTAGATATAAAACGCCAAACTTGATTATAGTAAAATCCCGCCTAAAAAAACCGCCAAAAAATCCTATATATACAACAACTCAGACCTTCAATTAAAAAACACAAACAAAAACCCCAAACGCCATATTTAATATATACCATTCGACTGATAAATGCCAGAAAACCCAAACATCAAATATATTGCTGTCAATAAAGTGTAGCTGTATAGTTTGGACAACATTGTCGGTTATCTTTCTTAACTGAGGATTAACAATGTTATCCAACACCATACAACAACACTTTATTGATTTTAGCATGATCAAATTTACAGTTTTAAGATGGTTTAATTTATGGCGTTTTTTTTTTCTCGGTAAAACGCCAAAAAATATAACATTTTGGCTGAAAGGGTGTAAACTCAATAACATTTGTTGCATGAGATGGACAAAAATTATAGAAAAAGAGGCTGATTTCATACGAAAGTCGAAACAGCCATCGAAGATGCTTCAAAAGAAGAAAGAGACTGGTGACAATGAAGATTTGAAGATCAATATTTATTTTGTTTAATTTTCTTTTTCGGTTGATTGTTATTTAATAAATAACGCCGTATCTAATAAAAACGCCAAAAAGGCAAATGACTTACACCTTTGGCTTTTATCAAACCATCATAAAATTACTTTGGACAAGTATTATAAAAAAAAACTGTTTTATGAATTCTTTTTTTTATTTTCCTTTTCAGTTGATTGTTGTATAAATAAAAATGTCATATATAATAAAAACGCCAAAACAACCAAAATGCTTGTTTAAACGATATCATCATGTTAAACGTCCCCCAAAACTCCCAAACTATAATAAAATTAGTTTCAAAAAGTATTATAAAAAACCCAAAAAAATAAAAATAAAAAACAAACTTGAAAATGTAACTAGAAACAGTAACTTCAAATCAGAAAAACTGAAGATACGGGAAATTTATTATATTTCAATATAAAACGTCAAACTTGAAAGATGGGACGTGTTATAGACTTCAGAGATAAAGCTTGTCAAAAACAATAATTACAAACAGTTACTGAAAAGACGAATACTTTATTATAATAACCCACCGCCTAACTTAGGCGCCAAAAAGAGATCCTATAAAATGATACATCTCAGCTACTTCCATTTGATCAAACCAAAAAAAAAAAAAAAAAAAAAAAACAAACGCCAATACTACTAAATACCACTCACTGTAAAACGCCAAAAAAATCAAAGATGGCTAACATGCTTTCTTGGATATTCAGTATTGTTATTCGTCAAGTTTCACTGAATGAATTGTTAGGGGAGGCGAGTAACTCAGAAAGATTTTGTTGCATGAGATGGAAGAAAAAAGATACTAATGCCAGTCATAGTCATATGGCATTTTGTATTTTTTGTTCTTGAAGAAGGCTTGGATGAGGAGAAGAGATCAATGACACTGAAGAGTGGGATGATGATAAAGATGAAGATCAACATGAAGAAAAAGCGAAAAACCCACCCACACGTCATAGATCTATGTCCCCAAACATCCACAAAAAAAGCCACTTCAATAGACGAGCAGGGAAAATAATCAAACCGATGGGTTTGTTAAGTTTTACACAAAACGCCATATTTTGGTGTCAGTTCTTGTACTACTAAAGAACAAAGAGACTGATGACAATGAATATTGTGAAAAGAGATCCGATTAGCATTTTTAATTTATTTTCTTCGCTTGTATTTTTTTTACTGTGGCTGAAATATAATCCAGCAATTGTAAAACGCCAAGATTGTGACAACCGGCAAATTTTCAGGTTAATCCGTATGACTTAATCACTATTTATTTATTAAATTACATGCACTTAATTAGACTTAATTATATAATTAATTGAGTCCATAAAGTCTAGCAATGTCCAGGTAAATGCATGTGTTCGCATTTGATGTCTTTTGGTACTATCTTATCGTGTAGCGATCAAAGTGCACTTTAATAAATAATCACTATTTATTTATTAAATTACGTGCACTTAATTAGACTTAATTATATAATTAATTGAGTCCATAAAGTCTAGCAATGTCCAGGTAAATGCATGTGTTCGCATTTGATGTCTTTTGGTACTATCTTATCGTGTAGCGATCAAAGTGTATATAAAAAAGCGTTGGTGGATTATCCGATACACTGTAAACAAAAAAAAAGTAATACTGACACGGTTCCAATATTCCTAGAACGTTTAAAGTTATGGCATTACTAGATGTTCGGTGCAAAAAATAAATGAAAGCATAATACGGATATTGGAGTATCGTGCTCCCGGTTCGTATCGTGTACATGTTAATTTTGTCAAAAAAAAGTAGTCATCGTTCTAAAAAACAATTTCACCAAGAGAATAATAAAATATAACCAATAAGTGACATTGGTTAATGTATGATATGTTAGGGGACAAAAGATATCATGTGAATAATTATATGACAAACCCCGGTTTTTATTTTATAAACTTCCGTTAGACGAATAGCTAGCCAAAATGATAACCATATGGCACCAAATCACTAGCTAATAAATGCCTAGTGAACTAGTTAGTGATGATTAGTGAACTAATACCAAATTAGGGATCTAACCCTCCTAGCCTAATCACTAAAATATCTAAAACTTACATCTCTAGTGTTCACATTAACCACTATAAATAAGCAACAAGTTTATGCATTACTTGGTTGTACATTAGCTTTGGGTGTTTTTCAAAATAAAAAGGATTGTGTGGTTCTACTTCACACACCTGTCCACACATCTACCAATACACGTTGGTTATGCCTGTTTCAAAGCACTATGCGAACCCTTTTCTCAAATCTCAAGGAGATGCCAGAAGAATCGTTGAGAGAGAAAAGAAAATGGCGAGAGAGAAGGTGTACTCCGAGGATGTTCCGATAACCCATTTGGGCAGTGCATTATATTATCCAGCGGAGCAACCGATGGTCGGTGTTCGTTTCTCCGATTGCTCAGCGGTCGTGGCTCAATCGTAGCATCAAATGGCGGCGACGGTTTGTAGATTAGGGTTCTGTGGAGGTTATGGTGACCTTACATCACATGAGAAACAATCGATCTCACTAGATGGAGAAAGCGGTGAGAAGGAGAGCCGCCGCTTCGGCGGTGGCGGGTTATTTAGGCTAACGAGTTGCGGTTTTTAAGGATTCCAACAACGGAATCCATGGACGATGGCTGGGTTAAAAGAATATCGGCGACCGGATTCGACTAAAGTGGCAATGATTTTTTATTTTGAAAAATAAAATGGTTTATTTTGCTGGGTACATACGTGAAAGTGACGCAGAGAAAATAATGTCTAATATGGATGGGAATGATATATCAAAGCATCTAGGAGGAAGACATTCATTTAAATTAATGAGTTTGGTGTTTTGTTGAAATTAGTGTCCATACTCAACAAACCATATTGTCACATTGAGCTATGTTATGTTTCGGATACAATTAAAGAAACAAAGAGAAGGAGAAGAAAAGTAACAACAAAGCAAAGGCACATTTGTATACAAAATTATAAAGGTTTGTCATAAAGTTCATGAATAAGTTATATCTGATTTGTAATATAATATGATTAGCTTCCTATGATGTATATTTGTGAGCAGATTGGGAAAACATGTATAATTTGATTTAGCAAGCTACATTAAAGTTTGTAGTTTCTGTATCAAAAAAAATAGTATCCTTTGCTTTCTTCAAGGTACAATCTTTGGTTATCTTAATTACTTTTTAGTTGTGAGTTTTTATAAACTAATTTCATTTAAGAAATTAGCGCGAAGAAGTTGCTAAAGATTTCGGCATACCAGTTCAATACAGTGCCCTAATCATGTTTTGGAACTGAAAATGCAGAGATATGATGTACGAATGGCGTTTTACACTAACCAGGTTATTAAATTATAGAAGCATAAAGCACCTTCATAATAAAAAAGGAAGTTGTTCTATAATACTATATACAGATTTAACGATGTCAAGATCCATACATCAATATGATTATTAATCTATCCAACATTGACTTTGCCAGTTTGCCCTTATTATTAAGTTAAAAATACAAGACCTCTGGTTCAAGTAGGGCAACAAAGCTATTGAATTTTCGCTTCTTTAGGTGTCAACATTGTTCAAATGCTAGCATCCAAGATTGCGTTAGACTCCATCGCACCAAATATCACTCACAAATGACTAAGGTGTGTACATTTTTTTGAACGACGACCAAGGCACGTACATCTATTTAAATAACTAAATTTTATTCTCAAAAAGAGATCGAAAGAGACTGATGTAGGAAATTAAGTGGCAGGCACCCAAACACAAAATAGAGGTACTTGAGAATCAATTAATGGTAAGGTACTTTTCCTTTGGATGCATATCTATTACAGGTAGTTTCTTTTTGTGAACCCTTGAAGAACATGCAAGTTTGTTGGGTTAGTTTGGCATCCATGATGCATGTTTTTTTTTCAACAGGTTTTGATGTCTAATAATATGTAACTAAATTGTTCTATCTACATGTGAACTATTGGAGTAGGGAGCAGTTTCTCTTTTATTTTGATACATAGAAACAAATAGAATTGCTGTGTTATAGAGGGAAGACGAATACAAAACTTGTGGGGTGTGTCTGGGTTAAACTATCGGGTGATTGTGGTGGAATCCACGGCGCAACGCGCACGGGATAAAATCTAGTTTTCAACAAATATCAACAACTAAAATCTTCACCCCTTGCCTCCATTATCTTCGGCCAACATAGAGAGGGACCCACATGGGATTTCACTTCAACTATTAAATTTCAAACCATGCTTGGATGATGAAAGAGATATGGAGTGTTTGACTTAGGAAAATTATAAGGACATGAAACTAATGATGTAAGATCATTTCCAAGGCTTCAAACAAAAACAACATAACCTCTTGCCCTCTTTTTAGCTCACGGCACACACACAAATATATCATACCCATTTTCTTTCAAGCTTTTCTACAAGAACACAAGGTGAATCATGGGGTCCTAAGGTGAGTGATGTGAATAAAATACAACATATAAATTACATCAATTGTGGCATAAAACTAACCCTTTTTAGTACTAATGTTGGAAAAAGTGTGCTTTTGTCTTCCTTTTGTATTTTCAGGATTAAATGAGCTCAAATAGACAAAAGAAGCAAAAAGACAGCTAAATCTAACATAAATACAAGAAAAGGAACAAATGTGGCATGCCCGACCCCCTGACAGCATCTTCCCAAGCAAAACAAGAAGACAGAAGCCTGAACACGCCCTGTGCTTAGTGAGCACGGGGGCGTGCCCAAGTGTCAGCAGAAAAGACAAAGTGGTAGAAGCTTCCATCGCCCACCACGGGGCCGTGCTCAGCGGACACGGGGCCGTGGTCAACTATAAGATTCGCGAAATCCAGGCAAATCTTGATAGTACAAAGATTCTTCTGCACACGGGGTCGTGCTCAGCGGACACGGGGGCGTGGTCAACTAATGCAGACAAACTGCATTTAATGAAGAAAGAGAGGAGGATGGACATGGGGCCGTGTCCAATGGACACGGGGCCGTGCCCGAGCTTCTGTTCAGCCTATAAATAGGAGTGCTTGGAGCGCTTGCAACTCATCCCTTGGCACACCACCTCTCTCACACTTCACCCACCACCCACCACCACCACCATCACAACACCATCATCCACCACCATCATCCATTGTCCATCATAGAGTGTGTGAGTCGTCTCGGGATCCAAGATTGATCGTAAGAGTTCTTGACAATCAAAGGCCATGTTTGCCTTAGTCTCTTACATCATTTGGTGAAGACAAGTGTTTAGTGTAATACTTTTTATTTTTAATCTTTTGCACTTTTTAATTGGTTTTGTATTAGTGACTTTATTTACTAGTTTCTTATGTTGAAGGTGATTCTTCCTTATCGTTTGTCCGTGGTGTCTTGGCATTATTTTACTGTCTATATAAAATAAAAGATTTTCACCATTCATATCTCCACGGTCTATATGGAGGTATGTTGGCTACCTGGTCGGGGGTTAAGGGAACGGTTTGGTAAGAGTCTTGCCATTGTTCAGTGTATAGATCCTGCAAAGGACCTGGGTCAAATTTAGTAGGACCTCCTTCAATACCCATCGGTATTGGATGGCGGGGGTCCAAACTCTTTGATCCCCTCATAAGTTAAACTACTATTAAAACTTTAACCCGGCTACTTAGGACTGTATCCCTGCTGACTCAGACTACTTAGTCGAGGGTAACGTCGCCTTCAAAAGAGGGGCCTACCACATTATGCATTAATAACTTAATTAATTATCTTTCAATAATCCGACCCTTTAGGATTGTATCCTTGCTGACTCAAACTACTGGGTTGAGGGTAACGTCGCCTTCAAAAGAGGGGCCTACTACAATAACTAAGATAATCTCTTAAACAAGTGCAAAAGTGCGGAAATAATCAAAGGTTACACTACACACGAGTCGGATCCAAGTGATTCATCTTGTCTATCTGTTTTTACTTTTATTTTACTTTTCAGCATTTTAGTTAATTTTATTTTTCTAGTTTAAAAACCTTTTTTCTAACATTTTGATTTGATTAGACGTTGAGGATAAACCGGTATTAAAAGCTCTTGTGTCCTTGGACGACCTCGGTATCTTACCAACGCTATACTACGTCCACAATGGGTGCACTTGCCCATATGTGTGTTTGGTGTTAGTGAATATCGTGTTTATAAATTTAAAACTTGGCTAAAAAGTGTAGAAAAGGCTTAAAATATACACCTAAAACATATACACACTGACACGCATCAGTGATCTAAAGTGTTTCAAGGAAAAAGGAGCATACTAGGAGCCATCTTCAATTCACCTCAAGCTATCTTTCATCATTTAGAATCGTGTTCTTACCTAGACTAAGATCTAATGGTATGAATCTACACCTTTTTTATATACATTCTTGTAGAAGTGTTATCTCGCAAGTAAAGTTCACTAAAAAGAGATGTTAACATATATTCTTCTTAAAACCAAGAAAATTCTTGTATAAAAAAAAGTGAAAATATAAAAGACATACAAGTATAAATGTGTGTATACATGAGAAGTTTTATCAAGGGTCACTTAGAGTGATGATAACTAAAATTATATTCCTTGATGTAATGGATTGAAACTCGTCTTTTCACATAATAATCTCTATTTGTATATACATGTGCTTTTCTTTCAAAGTTTACCACATCATTCTTCCATAGAAATTGGATATATGACACAAAATATATTTAGACATATTTTTTTTTAAAACCCTAAAGCTTGATTGTTTATGTTAGGATTTTTTATGTCAAAGGGTGAGGTTCGGCTAGAAAGTCCAAGTTTCCTAAAAAGTGTAAAAAGTCATAAAACACAATAATTTGAGGCATAAAACACACCTAAAACTCACAAATAATAGAATGAATATTACTAAAACACCATATTCAAACTCTAATAGTCCATAAAAACTTCAAACGCACCATCGTATAACTATGAATATAAAACACAAAATGCTAAACAACATAAAACACAATAATATTTGTCATATTCCATAATCAGAGCCTTAATATCTAAAACACAACACAAAACCCACGTACATGATGTTTTATTAATCTTCATCATATTATTTGTGGGTTTTTGGTGTGTTTTATGGTTGACATTATGGTGTTTTATGACTTTTTACACTTTTTAGGAAATTTGGACTTTCTGGCCAACTCCTAGCCTATATACATTTTAGAAAATAGCAAAATGGTTATATTCCATATTTATACATTTGCATGTATCTTAGGGAGTATATATATTAAGTTCAAGGGATAATTACTTTTTTTTTCCAACTTCTACATCAGTATGTATTTTAGAAAAATATTCATGTAACTAGGTCCATTTTTACATGATTTACTGAGCTAGATAAAAATCCAATAAAAATATATTTTGGTTTCTTGAACAGTTTGTACATATGAATTCTAAGTATTAAACAACTGTTGGTTTGATTTGAAATTTTCAAATCAAAGACACGATTGATTTATATGATTATTTTCTTAAAAGAAAAATAAATATATAAATATATTTGTTTAGCAAAATAATCATGTCAGTTTTAGTTTTCAGATATCTATAAATTGTTATTTTATAAACCCGAACATGGATTTCAAGGATGAATTAAAGGACGAGTTTTATTTTCATACATAATATATATCTAAATATTTTATAAATATATTTTGAAGGATTATCAAAATATCACCAATGGTTTGTGGTGTTTGAAGATTACTTTTTCTTTAAAGTAAACATGTATATCATCTAGTTAGTTGGATGATTTGATACTGATGTAGTGCGTGGTATGATAAATGAAGATTACACGTTGATTCAACGAATACCCGTGTAGTTCTTCCCCAACCCCCAAATTGTAACCCCAAAGGCCACGGAATTTGAAGTGAAAAAACTGTTTTCTCAAAATTCAATTCTGATTGTTCAAATGACTAGGGCAATACATAAATAGAGACAGAAATTCGAAATGGGCCTAAAAAAGACAACGGGCCAAACACAAGCCCAAAAACAAAATGCCCAAAATACTTGAAAAAACATAAAAATGGAAAAAACTAATAGAAATAAGCGTTTTTTCGGCCCGGACGATGACCCAAACCGTCGTAGGCCGTTTGCAGCAAGATAGATCTTGTTCTCACGTTCGAATCGCCTGGTCGCACGTCCCAAACGGACCCCCGTAGCCCAAGTTAGAGCCATTTTAGTGAAGCCCCTTTTGTTACGCGGTCTTGGGCCTCCAAATACAAAATAGCCCGTTCCTCGACACTTGGGCCCGCATCAGATACATAACCAACTTATTTGCTAGATTACATGACATAGGTCTTAAGGTGTCCTTAATTGTTTTAGGACACGAGTAGATCGGCTTTTCATACATACACGGCTTGTCTTTGCTAGCATATTACATTTGCCCAACAGGTGAGTTCATAACACCCACTTTTTACGGTTTTACATTTTTATAAATGCTTTCGGGGTGGAAAGACATGCAAGTTTTTGAAAAAGAAAACACTATTTCGATGAACGAAGACAAATATTTATAAACCATGTTGCAAATGAATTTTAACGAACTCGAAAGGTTTACGAATGGTTTATACAAAACATACAGGTTTTACAAAACAAACGTGTATTTTCGCAAACGTGCATGATTTTCATAACTAGTGACGGGAAGGTCCTAGTGACAACAACGGGACTGGGTTAGTCTGCGTACGGAAAACGAGACAACCTAATGGGTTTATGTCCCCCTTTTCTTTTGAATATACATGATACCTAGGGTATGGTTAAACTATGGACTGAATTCTTGGATCACGTGCGAATAGGCGCTAACTTAGGCACCATTAATCCTTTTAAGGACCACGGAACAGGGGATAGATCTATCGGGTACGGGCGAGCCCCACTAACGGTCCTTGTGCGGCCACTTAGAGTGTTTTTGTGTCCCTGTCGAAGTGAATCGACAATTAAATCGCCTACCGGGTTGAGTGCTTCCTATATCGGCACACATATTAATGTATTAGCTACACATTAATGATCATTAGGTTCATAGACGCTTACGTACCAACTTTCGATACTCAAAACTTTCAAATGTTTTTAAGATTCATTTGACGCAAACTCATAACACCTGGATTTACGAACTTGGTAACGTTTTTCACTTATGTATAAGTAAGAGGACAGGTTGGTCCTTCTTACAAAGACTTTTTTGGGCTCGGCCCATTCTCTCTCGTGCAATGCACAAAGACTCTTGTGGGCTAGACTCACAGTTTTCATGTAAGATGCCGAGAAAATGATTTTACTATATTTTCTCAACATTACTTAAACCGGTTGTCAAAGGGATTTGTTTAAAATCTTTTTCAAATAAATTATGAACTCGCTCAACTTTATGTTGATTTTTCGCATGTTCTTTCTCAGGTTGCATTTTTCAAACTACGGAACAGTTGGAGTAGGAGAACCAATGGGAATTTGAGTACTTAGCGGGCGTTCAATTTTCTAGAAGTCTTAGCTATATTTGCTTCTGCTGTGCAACGAAGATACCAGTCCAGTCACACCAGCTCTGATATTTCGGGGTGTGACAAAGATAACCCAAACGCCAAAATGTTTATAAAAAATAATAGAACTGTTGGTGCATAATGTCTAAAGCCTGCGTCTTTGTAAAGTTAGATTAACGTATATGGTCTAGATAGGTTATTTTGTATTAGTTCAGGGGTTAAATGTGTAAATTTATGATAGTTTGAATGTCGGCTCGCTTTTGTGACATGTGTCCACAAAAGCGAACCAGGCTGGATCGCTCATGTGGACATGTCACAAGAGCGGTTCATGTTTCCTATAAATACCCCTGAGTTGTCTTCATTTGTAACGTTGTCTTGGACTCTACGTCGAACTGCCGACCGTGTGGCAATCGTTATTAAGTGAAGAAAAAGTGTTTAAAGTGTGAATTCATCTGTTTCTACTCCTTTCTGTTACGTTTATCTTTGTATCATGCTGAAAATGTGTTTCCGCCACATTTTCAGTAAGCACTAGCTCTGATTGACTCATTCGTGTGGTCAAAACTGATCCTACAATTGGTATCAGAGCCAGTTGCGAGTTAGTTGCTAGATACGAAGTGGTTTTCACGGACTTTTGTAGATCTGGACTGTTTTAGCGGTGGAAATGGACTGAATTTTGGACAGTAGGTGTGAAACACAGTAATAACAAACCCTTGAAAGTTTCGGATCAAAATACGGACTAAAAGTGACTTAAAAACCCTCGTGAAAGTTGGATCGCTCTGACGTCATCACTGAATCGCTTTTATGGACCGCTCCTAAGTACAGTTTTCAGCTGGATCGCTCCAAATTTTCAGTTCTGGATCGCTCATAATGGAGATTTTAGTTGCTGGATCGCTTTTCTGGACCGCCTGAAATACAGTCTTCTGAACCGCTCATTTGTCATCTGTGGATCACTCTTTGGACAGGTTCTAGGATCGCTCTTTGTGCAAACTTCTGGATCGCTCTTTGTGCAACTTATCTGGATCGCTCTTTGTGCAAACTTCTGGATCGCTCTTTGTGCAACTTATCTGGATCGCTCTTTGTGCATTCTCTGGATCGCTCATTGCTACTGCTGTGGATCGCTTATTCAACGTCTGTAGATCGCTTATTCAGACTGTTTTGAAAAATTTTTCCGTTACAACTGAAAATGGAAAGTCAGGATTTCTATAACATGTTTTCGGGTGTGGGTGCGACTCAAAGTCAAGCAAGTATCATGCAAAATGTCAGTCTAGAAAATGAACTTGGAACGATGCAGAAGCCTCCGAAATTGATGAGTCTGGATGAATATTCAGGATGGTCTGAGAGGTTCAAAAATTGGGTGCAGGCAAATCACTTAGAGAGTTGGATAAAAATCAAAAGAGAGTATGTTCCTCCAGTAGATGGGTTGAATATAAAAAAGACAATTGCCAGTCTGACAGATGCAGAGCAGGTCGAATTCAAAGCCGAGAAAAAGATGATCAGCATCTTACAACAAGCCATAAAAGAAGATATTTTAGTGTTACTACAGCACAAAAATAATTCACAGTCAATATGGCAAGCATTAGAGAAAAAATTCAAAGGCAGCGCGTCAATGATTAAAAGTAAAACGGCATTGCTAAAGAAAGAGTTTGACATCTTCACAGGGATTAAGGGTGAATCAACAAAGCAGCTTATCGAGAGGTACTGTCATCTGGTGTTAGAGATGAGAAGGTTGGACATTGAGAAGACAAATGAAGAGTGGATAGACAAATTGTGTGATGCACTTCCCTATGAGGAATGGGGAACGTATGTGATGATGTTGAAAAACAGTTCTGATTTCGTGAATTATAGTTTGAGTGAGTTCATAGAGAAAATTGAAGCTCATGAGTTGGAATTGGTGAAAGTCAAGAAGATGAATTCAGCGAATATGCCACAGGATGTATCTTTGTATTACAAGAGTAGTCCGGTAGTATCGAATGTTCAGAGTCCGAAAATTCAAACTGGTTTTAGCGCAGACAACACTTCATCTGTTGCTCCAAATGCTTATCAGTCAAGTCAATCGACTCCATTTGCCAACTACGAGCCAAATGTCAAAGTCTCAGAGCCGAATTCTCCTCAAAGTTCTACAGGGTCAAATCAACAGACGTTTGTGTCCGGTGTGCAGTGTAACATTGCAGTTAACATCAAGAATGGGAATGAAATCACCGAGAATGCAGCCAAGCAGCACATCGCGTTATTGGCATTAGTTCTAGAAGCTTATGAAGGTCTAGTCGCTGGAAGGATCGGAAATCCTGATATGACTAAAGAGGATTACGATCAGATCGATCCGGAAGAACTGGAATTGATAGACATAAAGTGGTGTATGGCAAGTCTAGTTAGAAGAGCTCAACGATTTATGGAAATCACTGGTAGAAACAGTTTGTCGGGTCCGGATCAGAAATTAGGGTTCGATAAGACCAAGGTCACCTGTTTTAAATGCAAAGAGAAAAGTCATTTCAAGCGTGAATGTCCGAATCGCGAGGTGAAAAATCATCAGAATCCGTTTACCAATGATTATTACAAACAAGCTATATATCATCGCCCAAACCAACAGCCTACAGTTCAGAGACCTCAGATCGAGAACAAACCTGATAAGGCGTTGATCGTAAACCAAGATGATGAGAAGGTTGCGTCTGGTTTTAGTTGGGACAAGTATATTCCAGGAAAAGACGATCAAGCAATGATGGCTGAAGTTGTGGAGATTACCGAGACGGGTGCTGAACCAGAGGTTTTCGAGAAGGTAGTTACTGAGAATGTTGGTGAAGAAGTTACTGAAATTGTTGAGTCTGGCTCTGAGGTGGTTGATAAAGCAGTTACTGAAGCTGTTGAGTCTGTTTCTGAGATCGTGGTTGAAGAGGTTATTGAAGTTGTTGATCAGGAGGTTCCGGAGGTCGTTAAAGATGTTTCTATGGAAGATTCTGCAAAAACTGAGGAATCTGTATCTGATGGTCTTAGTTTTCAATCTCGACGGGAGGAATTTGTCTATACTATGAAACCAATTTTACCTCCTAACGTTTTTGGTTCTTTTGCAGATTATTTTGAAGATCCAAGAACCGGAACATGCCCGAGATTCGAAGCAGAGAAAGAAGAAGTCGAGGAGATGATTGATGTGTCGAAGGAAATGACTGAAGAAACTCTAAAGGAGATTGCAGATAAAGCACTGATGAGCAAATTAAAAGAGGTAGATTCAGAAATTCAGGAGTCAGTCGATAAAGTGTCAGGTCTAGGAGAGGAATCTGGAGTCTTAGAAGTCAACATGGTCAAGTCGTCTGAGTTGGAGTCAAATCCTGTTGGTAAAATTGTTTGTGAGAATGAGATTATAGTAGAAAAAGTTTCAATCTCTGATACACCGTGTCAACGTTGTTCACAATCATGCACGGAGTGTCTTGAAAAAGACACCATGTATCAGGAACTGAAACGACATGCAGATCTGATGAAGTTTGACTTAGGGCAAGTAAAAGAGGCGTACGATACATTGTCTAGGTCAATAAAAATGATCCAAAAAGAAAGTCTTGAAAACGATAAAGCAACCAAGCTGGCACAATCAACTTTATTTGACAAACAAAGAGAAGTAAACTTTCATTTAGACACAATCGCATCTTTAAGAAAAGAGCTTGAGTTGACTAAAATTGAAAATGATAGAATTGATCAGAAATTGATGAGTTATGTGGCGTCATCATATGTGTTAGAGCAAATAGAACCACAACAACCACATGCTTCACCTGCCTTTAACAGTGTTCCACCCCCAATGGGGAATCATTATACACAGAAATATCCACATGGGGTGGAAGCTGCATTAAACATCAAACTGAAAACACTTGAGAATGATTTACCTGATAACATTGATATCACATTTACTGCGTCTGACACTGACAACGAATCCCAGGTAATCAAAAATGTTATTGATCAGGTGTTGGACGATGATAGTGAGAAATCTGAGAAGGCAAAATCAGTGAAGTCCGGTAGTGATTCTGAGGAGGACGGAAACTTTTTAGATCGTTATTTGACAAAAACGGATAAAAGTGTGGATGATGATTCAATTATGGTGGCTTACACTATGATTGGATCTGACAAACTTTACTCCAACACCGAGTTTCCGCTTCAGAATGTTAAATTTGAGAATGTTCAGAAAGTGTTTAAGCTGATTGAGCTGAGCGTAAATGAGTTAAAGAAAAATGATTTCTTTTCAAAACTAAATAAATCAGTTGGTTCGTCACGTCCTACTAGTCCAGAAAAGGTAGAGGGGCTGGGTAAAAACCAAAACAAGAAAAATCAGTTAAAAAATAAAGGTCTTGGTTTTAAGAAGAAAATGACTAAGAAGTTGGTGAAGCCAAAAGATAGAATTGATGATGTATTTGTTTGTGGTCCGAGCACTGAGACTGAAAAAGAGTATATTTTTAGTCAAAAGGCTGTGGACGATTTCAATGCAGCGCAAAAGCTGAAAGCAGAAACTGTTGGTAGCACATTTGTCGAGTATGACAAACGTGTATGCTATCGCTGCAATGAAGTCGGCCACATGGCGAAGCAGTGTAAGAAAGTGATCGAAAAACCGGTTGTGGTAAAAGCTGTTAACAAACAAGTGGCTGAGAAACCGAAGGTTGAAAAACCTAAGGATAAAAACAAAAATGTGTCAAAACAGACCATTCAAAAACCTCGACCAAAATCACCGGTCGTTGCTAAAGATAAACAAGTGATGGTTTCGCCGATCCGAATTCTCAAACGAGGTGAAAAATTGAAGTCGGAGGATAAGCCAGAATCGATTTTCGAAATTGGCGAGTCTTCTAAGTCCCCAAGACTTCGAAATTTTACCCTAAAGCAAAAACTTTTGAAAATCAGTCATGGATCGCGAAATCTAAACCATCTGGTGAGATTAAAAAGATGGAAAATGTGTTGAAAAATGAGTCACAGTCTGTGAAAGATGATGTTGCTGTATTTGAGTCTGAAATTGATCAGTTTTTGTCAGAATTTCCCAAACTTCATAACAATGTGAAACAAGATAAAAAGGAAATTGAGCCAAATGTTACATTTAACTTTCCGAAAACAACTGAGAAATGCAATGTGGTTTTTGGTATAGTGTCGGAAATTAAAAAGTCGTGGGCATCATTGTTTAACTGATGTGTTTGTGAATTGATTGCAGGAGCTGCCCAAGTCTGTGCTCTCAAGATGGATAATGGACAGCGGAGCGTCGCGACACATGACGGGATCATTAGCACTGTTGTATGATGGTAAAGCGATTAATGGAAGTTACGTTGGATTTGCCGGTAACCAAGGAGGAAGGATTGTTGGTCAGGGAATGCTCACAAACGGCATCATATCTTTTGACAAAGTGAATTATATTGTTGAACTGACGAACAATTTGTTAAGTATTTCGCAAATCTGCGATAAAGACTTTAGCGTACACTTTACAAAAACAGAATGTTTGGTCTTAAAACCAGGGTTTAAAGTCCCTGATGAGTTGGTTCTGTTGCGCGCCCCTAGGGTTAATGATCTTTACATTTTAGACATGAGCGCTGCAACACCAACAACTCCTCAAAAACAATGCTTTGTGACAAAATCTAAAGCAACTGAAAAAGAGTCGGTTATGTGGCACAGAAAGATGGGTCATATACACATTCGTAAAATGAACTTTCTTGTGCACAACGATTTGGTAGAAGGTGTGAATGTTAAAAATTTTCATTTACCTGACGATTGTGTTGCATGTAAGAAAGGTAAACAGGTAAGGAAGTCTCATCCGCTAAAGATGATCAACACAATCCGGTTACCTCTCGAGAGATTGCATATGGATCTCTTTGGGCCGGTCAACGTCAAAAGCATCAGTGGAGACTCTTACTGTTTGGTGGTAACAGATGATTATACAAGATTTTCATGGGTCGTTTGTTTGGAAAAGAAGGATGAAACGTTCGAGGCTTTAATGGTTTTGTTCAAAAAGATGGAAACGGTGTACAAGCTGCCGATCAGAAGAATTCGAAGCGATAATGGAACCGAGTTCAAAAATAACCAAATGTACGAATTCTGCAATGAAAAGGGGATACTTCACGAATTCAGTGCGCCATATACACCACAACAGAACGGCGTGGCTGAACGAAAGAATAGAACCCTGATTGAGACTGCACGTACTATGTTGGCCGATTCAAAGCTTCCGATTTTTTTCTGGAGTGAAGCGGTGTCAGCAGCTTGCTATACGCTGAATAGAGTTCTGACAGTGAAGAAATATAAAAAGACTTGTTTTGAGTTGTTGCATCGCTATAAGCCAAATCTTGAGTTCTTGGAACCTTTTGGCTCTCCGTGTACGTTCATCTATGCTGATGGTAAATTCGGAGCGAAAGCAAATGAAGGATTTTTCGTAGGATACGCCAGCCCATTAAAGAGGGTATTTGTACCGTGTCTGGGGAAGGTGATTCAGGTCCTTCATGTGGATTGTCAGAAGCACACACAGTCGCAACAACTTCCCGGACAAAGATTCCTATTTGATTACGACAAACTCTGGGAATCGTTTCATCTGCCGTCCGAGCCGAGTGAGGAGGAACTTGCTCTTATGTACCTATATCAGCAAAGTCAGTTGCAAGAGCCGGAATCTAGACCGCTAGATGTTCCTACGCCAACTGTGGGCACTCACGATGATGAAGCTGGACCAAGTGGAACAGTTCATATATCACCAGAGGAACCAGAGGAGCCAGCTCCGTCATTTGACGTTTCTGACGACTCAGAGGAGGAACCCGCTCCTACCTTTGACCAGGAACCAAATGAGACATCAGAGGAGGCTGTTGAACAAATTGTTGATCTCGACATTTCAAATCTGGAATCGGAAGTTGTGGTGCCTGATACTGTGATCCCACGAACACTGTCTTATCATCCTTCAGAACAAATTATCGGCGATTTACAGAGTGGTGTCAAAACAAGACATCAGATAGACCAAGCTTTTACATGTTTTTATTCTGATATAGCTGGTATGCAGAAAGAAGTCTCATACAAATGTTTTATTTCGCAGATTGAGCCCAGGACTTACAAAGAAGCATTGACCGAGGACAGCTGGGTGAATGCTATGCAGGAGGAACTGCAACAATTTGAGAAACTGGGCGTCTGGAGACTGGTCGATCTGCCGAAGAACCAGAAGCTGATAAAAACAAAATGGGTGTTTAAATGTAAACGTGATGATAGAGGAGTCGTGGTGAGGAACAAAGCACGTTTAGTGGTCCAGGGCTTCAGCCAGCAGGAGGGTATAGACTATGAAGAGGTTTATGCATCGGTTGCAAGGCTTGAAGCAATCCGCATCTTTCTAGACTTTGCTTCATGGAAAGATTTCAAAGTCTATCAACTCGACGTTAAATCGGCATTCCTGTATGGCAAGATTCGAGAAGAAGTTTATGTGGGGCAACCACTGGGGTTTGCAGATCCGCTAAACAGAGACAAGGTGTATCTGCTGGATAAAGCTTTATACGGTCTCCACCAGGCCCCGAGAGCCTGGTATGAGACGCTATCGACCTACTTGCTGGACAACGGGTTCAGAAGAGGCACAGTAGATAGTACCTTGTTTACGAAAGAAGTAGCTGGCCACTTGCTGATTGTGCAGATCTATGTCGACGATATTATTTTTGGTTCCACCAACGACGAGCTATGCAAAGAGTTTGAAGTTGTGATGAAGAAGAAATTCGAGATGAGTTCTATGGGGGAGATGAAGTTCTTCCTCGGGTTACAAGTTAAACAACTACCCGACGGAATCTTCATTCATCAATCGAAGTATGTAAAGGACGTGCTGGATAAGTTTGACATGACAGAATGCAGTCCTGCATCAACCCCCCTCGCACAAAATCATGGTATCTGTCCGGATGAACAAGGTGTGAAGATGGATGAAACATTATACAGATCGATCATCGGCTCGTTGATGTATCTTATAGCTTCCCGGCCCGACATCATGTATCCGACATGTTTGTGTGCACGATATCAGTCAAACCCGAAGCAATCGCACATGACGATCGTCAAACGCATTCTACGGTATTTGAAGGGATGCCCAAGCATCGGCTTGTGGTACCCTCGCTCGGGTGATTTTACATTATCTGGTTTTGCTGATTCAGATTTCGGTAGTTGTAAGCAGAACGCTAAGTCCACCACTGCTGGGTGCCAGTTCTTCGGAACTCGGCTCGTTACCTGGCAGTGCAAGAAGCAAACTGCAGTCGCGCTCTCAACTTGCGAGGCTGAGTACGTCTCAGCCTCTAGCTGTTGTTCTCAGATTCTCTGGATTCAACAGCAGATGCACGATTTCGGTATGCAATTCTTGGATACACCAATATTTGTGGACAATGAAGCGGCCATCAATGTTACGAAAAATCCGGTTCACCACTCAAAAACGAAACACATAGAAATCCGTCACCATTTTATTCGAGATTGTTACGAAAAGAAACTAATACGGATTGAACATGTAAGCACCGATGATCAGAAAGCTGATTTTTACACGAAACCGTTTGATAAAAAGAGATTTTATTATCTTTTAAAGTTAAATGGGTTAAAAAATCTGCAATCTGGGAGGGTTATCGAGTGTGAAGCCGAATTGGGCGGCGATCTGACTTGAACCGTATCGAGTTGTCAACTTTTGTTTGTACAGTTGTATTTCCTGCTTTTCGTTAAAAACAAAAACACAAAAATATGTTTTGGTTTTAGGGGGAGATATTCGCAGAAAAATACAAAAACATGATAAAATCATAAAAATCCAAAAACATTAAAAAATGCAAAAAGAGCTGTGTAGTATAGGGGAAATGATAGTACATCAGCTAGACGGGCACAGTACGCTAGTAATATGTAATGTAAAAATGCAATTAAGCAGTCTCGCTAAAGATGTGCCGGTAGGTTCTTACAGATTTAGTAGATCGATTTGGGATATAAACTAAATTTAACTTGCGTTTTCGTGGGGAACACCTCCAGGATATATAGGTAACCCCTGAAATCCTGTTTGAAAGGTCCCGTATTCTGAGATACTAGGTCTTTATACTCGGTGATATCTGGGGTATTATCCCGGGACTTCTGCTGTATGGAAATACTGACCTAGTCCCCGGATAATACTTTGCACAAAAAGCTTTGAAACATAAGCTTCACCCTCAGCATGCTGATGAAACAATAAAATTGATAGTCACTGCTGTTGAAATGCAAAAGATCCTCTAAAGGGGACCCACCGAAAAGTCGAGCCGTCATCTCTCTGCTGAACGGAAGTTCTGACCTGAGCTCTCACGGTTTCGCATCTACCCCCAACAGATATCAGCTATGGTATATTCACCTGTAAGACTGAATACTGGGATCCGGATACGGGAGTATATACTGAGGTGGGAACACACTTTGACGTTTAAGTCTCTAAAACATTAAATAACGTATCCCGAACAGATTGAAAATTCTGTGAGAATTTAAAGTGGATCAATATACCGACAATCAACGCGAATTGCTTAAATGTTTAAAATGAAATAAGCTTAACGGTGCTTGTGTTCTGTCGGCAGCTGATATGATCCCTTAACACGCTCGAAAAAATATTGTGTGTATATATTTCAGTTTGTACAGCTTTAAACCCAAAAAGATTTTCTTTTCTCATTTTATTTTCGACAACTGATACTGGGGATTGAAAGTTCAAAGCCCGTATGCAGATCATGTCGGTGTCTGATGAGGGTTGGGTAAGCTGTGATTGCAAACAAAGATCTGGTATGATGTTTGAAAGATAAAAGGTGCAAATGTTTGAAACGTCAAAAGTTCATTAATTTGAACTGTTTCTAACACAAAACGACAAAGTACTTCATAAATCTGATCATCCAGGGCCATTAACTTGGACTTGGAAGATCAATCAGGTGTTCCAAGGTCATTAACTTGGACTTGGTCAACTGGGTGCCAGCATGTGAAATCGAAAAAGTTGAAAAATGATTAAACATTGATTTTTTTTTGAAAAGTTAAGGGTGGATCGCTCTTATGACACATCTATGGACCGCCTTTTTGTCAAATGACCATTGTGGTCCGCTCATATGGACTGTGACGAATAAGCGACCCTGACCCCATATAAAAGGTACTTGGTCCGCTTATTCTGTCATTTCCAAACCGCTTTTACGAAGAGTGTCTCTGAGGCGATCCTAAATTGTTGTTCGTGGTCATCAAGATTCTCATCAATTTGAGCCCTGTTTTTCTTGTATTTTTGATAGATTTCCATCATTTACATCATGGGCAAGGTAAATCCTCTTTTAATTTCAGTTCTAATGTGATAAATCATGTCTGTCGGCTTGTGTGAGTGAACGATTCATATTTTAAGCCTGTGAATGTCATGTTTGTGTGAAATGATTGTTGATTCAGTGTCGTATGATGATACTCGGTGTAGTATTACATGCTAATTGATGAAATTTGATCGTTTGATGAGGGTTGTCGGAACTGAATGTGTTTAGATTTAGATCTAGGGTGTTTTAGGATAGTCTAACAAAATTAAAAGATACTCTTAGGTTCGGAATTTTGTGTAGAATATGTTTGTAGCATCAATTTTAGGATTTAGAAATGTTTTACATGATTTGAGTGTAGGGTCGCTTTTACAGTTAGGATTGTTCAGAACCGCTCATAGATCATATTTGAACCGCTTTTGTGAACAGATGTACTTTGAACCGCTCATAGGTTCCATGTTGAATCGTCCATTCATACAATTCTAGGACCGCCCATTGGAACAAGTTCTGGACCGCTTTTAAGGCATATTAGGGTTGTGTCGCTTATGTGACTAGGGGTGGCTCGCTTTTTGTGTTTTTTTTATAGTTGGACCGCTTTTTAGTCATTCTTGTGGATCGCCTATAGGGTTGTTAAGTCCTTGGATCGCCTTTGTGGTATTATAATGTTTGGATCGCTTTTAATGTTCTGTGATGGATCGCCTTTTTGGTCAAAGTGTTCAAAATGTGAAATTTTGTCTAAGTCCCTGTTTGTTGTTGTTGTGCAGGCATCTACGAATGTGTTATTCGATCCAGTTCACAACAGTTGTGTGGATTTAGATGTGGAGAAATGTCCGTTATTATCTGAATTTAGCAGTATTTTGACTTATATGGATCGCATTCCGGTGAAGAAAGCTATGACTGAACAAAGGCCGTTGTATCGATCGCATATCAGTAGATTTTGGAAAAGTGCAAAGTATGACGGGGAAAACAAGGTGATTTCAGCAGAAGTGGAAGTGAATGGAAAGATAGAGACTATACTAGTGACCGAAGCGTTGGTTCGAGAAGTTATGAATTTCCCTGATGAAGCCAACTACCCAACTAGATTTCCTGAACGAATGGTGAAGGGTTGTATGCTACGTTTGGGATACAGAAGCACGTTGAATACTGGGAACTACTTAAAGTCAAAATTTCAGAAATCATTCAAGTTCTTGATTCACTGTATTTTGACTTCCCTGAGTCACACAAAGGGAAGTTATGACCAGATGAGGGATTATCAAATGAACATGTTAACTGCATTAGTGTTGAACAAGAAATACAACTTCTCGCACATAATTTTTCATTATATGGTGGAGAATCTAGCATCAGATGTTAGAGTCTGGAGATATCCACGCTTTGTTCAAATGATGATTGATCGTGCTTATCCTGGTATTGACAGAAACATTAAGGATGATCTTCTTGTTCAAGCACACATGTCTAATATCTCGTTAAAGAACCTTGTCAAGTATCATCCTCATCATCCAGAGCCGGAGTTAGTGATTGAAAACTTCGGATTGCTTAGAGATGCAAACTATGTGGATCCTGATCCAGAAAATCATCAGAATTGGAGAAATCAAGAAGAAATGAAAGAAGCATTGTATGCTGTGGAGTTGAAGATAATTCAGGGTTTCAAACCAACAAAGAATGAGTGGTATGTGAAGGAGTTTGGACGCAGACGTAGACTTGTAACTCCTGTAGCTGAAGGTGAAGGTTCTTCTTCAAAGCCAAAGAAGAAACAAAAGAACAAGGCTGAAACTGTGTTAGTAGATGAGTCTGAAGAAGAAGTTCCTGAGGTGAACATTGAAAAGGAACAAGAGGCGGCTAGTGTAGCACATATTGAAATTCATACATATTTGTTTACTGATAATGTTGACATTTCACAGGAGAAAGAGAAAGTGGTAGATGATGTTGAAGGCGACGATGTTGATAAAGACACTACTAGTTCTTCTAGTGGGTCTGTTTTTGAAGTAGTTGATGCAAAAGAATGTGAAAGGCGAATGAGAGAGGAGGTAGAAAAGGAGAAGTTACTCAGAAAGAGAAAGAGAGAAGAGAAAGAAGATGCACCTTATGAACCTTCTCCAGAGCATGTTTCAGCATCACAATCTACTCCTAAGAGTAAAAAGAAAGCTGGAGGTCGAAATAAGGCTACTCCAAAGATTAAAGTGTCAAAGCGCCCTCAGAAGATTATGCAAACACAATCTACACCTCCACGTCAACAAACACCTCCACATCAACCAACACCTCCACAATCTCCAATACATCAATCTCCTCCTAGACAACCAACACCACAACAATCACCAAAACAACCTACTCCTCCATCACATTCAACACCACCCAGACAACCTACTCCACAACGACAACCATCTCCTCTGTTTCCACCATCACCACCTCCACATCAAACATATTATTCTTCACAAGATCTTTTTGGCACACCTCCTCTTGCTCAAGCACAACTTGGTTCTTCAAGTAGAGGCCTTGCGATACCGCATGATAATCTGCTAGATGTTGATTTTGATTTTGCAAACAATTCTCAAGTTTTAAAGTTGGAAAAGAGAATTGATGAGGTGATAGCAGAAAACAAAAAGTTGGCGGATGAATACAAAAGGATTGCTGAAAGAGAAAAGTTTCTTGCTGGTAAGGTGCAGAGGTTAGAAGGTGAAAACAAAGTGTTGACACTGAAGATTGAAGTTGATCAGACGAAAATTGACGTTTTGAAAGTTCGAGTGTCTGAATTAGAAGAGGAGAAGAGTCGACGAGAAAGTGAAAACGAGTACTATAAGTTGAAGAATAAAGAGCTTATGGCTGCTAAAGCGTTGCATGAACATAAGTTCTACATGCTGAATAGAGTTGTGGAAAGCATGTTAGAAACAACAGTGGATCAAAAGTATGAAGAGTTGAAGTTAGAGGACCTTCGTGCAGAACGTAAAGCAGAAGTAGAGAGGCAAATGAAAGATAAGGGTAAAGGGATTGAAGGAAGTTCTGTAATGTCTATTGTGCCTTCGATGGTGGTAGATAATCCTGTGCCTATATCTTCAGTTCCTGGTATAGTCGAAGAAGAAATTCAATCGCCAAAGTTAATTGGTGGCGAAGAAGAAGAGGATGATGAAGATGATGATGAGGAAGAGTTTGTTTATTCTGCAAGCAGTCACAGTTCAAAAGGTGATGATGATGATGAAGCTGCAGGAGGTTCAGGTGTTAGAGTAACCGAAGCTTCAAAAGAAAAAGTCGTTGAAGATCTGCTAAACGACACAGTCAATGAAGAAAGTGGGGAAGCTGAGAGAAAGGGGGAGTCTAGTAAGACTCAGATTGTAGAACATCATGAACCATTGTTCTTATGTCTAGATGTGTATAGGGAGATGTTAAAAGATGTAAATCCCGAGAATCCAATTGATCTTGAAGCTGATCTGGAATCTTTTGATATCAATAAACAGAAATATTACAAGTATAACTATGTTGAGGATGCCGATCAGTATGATAGGGTTGAAGTAGAGGATGGTTCGGATAATGAAGATGTTCCTGAAGACACTTCAAAACTTCCGACGTTAATGGAATTCTTTGCTGCTGAAAACAGAGATGAGTTGCGTCAGAAAGTGACTGAAGCGGTGAATGATAATGTGTTCGAGTGTTTGAGAAAAGAAGCTGAACAGAAAGGCCAGTCAAATGTTGAAAAAGAAGGTCAATCGAGTGTTGAAGAGATTGATCGTTCTAAATGGTTCAAAGCCTCTCATGAAAGAAAGTTCAAAAGGCCGTTGAAATACTTCCAGCGAGATCGAAATGTGTCGCTTGGCGATATTATCAGTTGGGGTTTTCTTCCGCAAGTCAATGCCTATGCAGTTCGAAGAGAATATGGTGTCCAATACTTTAAATGTTTATATGACATTATGTCATTACCATGGTGGGATGTCGATGAGTTATCTCAGGTGAGAACGTTGGAGTATCAGGTGAGACAGAATGATAAGGCGATGTGGGGATATATTAAGTACGAGAATCTGAGAGGATATCTGAAATGGAAGCCTCATCATCCAAGACGTATTCAAAGAGTAGATCCAGTGACTGGCGTGACAGAAACTATTCTAAATGTAAAGCCTCCAAGAACCATGACAACAATTCCTATGCCAGAAATGGAGCAAGATTTTTATAAAGGGTTCATTGATTGGGTTTACAACTGTCTGACAACTGAAGCAATCATAACGTATAGAGCTGGTGGTGAACTGAGATATATTCATGTCTATGATCCGATGTGGCTGGTGAATTGTTCGGCAAAAGACATCGAATGCTTGTTTATTCACAAGATTCGTTATAAAGCAGAAGATAAAGATCAAGCTCAACAGTTCCAACGTGTTGTATCACTGTGCTTTCAAAAAGGAATCAATTCCGAAAGCAAGTGGAAATCGTCATGGTGGGAGTTAGATGAAAAGATGAAGAAGAAAGCAAAACGTGAACGTGAACGTGAAAATCGTAGGATGGAAGAAAAAAGAGGAAAGTTTATGAAGAAACAACAGGAAGAAGAGAAGGCAGAGAAGCGAAAGCATGAAAAGATAAGAATTGCTTTGAGCAGGAAGCCTAAAGGGCATGAAGAACAGTACAAAGCTGCTATCTGAAGATCAACTTTCAAGACAAAGACTGCGGCTTCATCCAAGGGGGAGTTTGTTGGTGCATAATGTCTAAAGCCTGCGTCTTTGTAAAGTTAGATTAACGTATATGGTCTAGATAGGTTATTTTGTATTAGTTCAGGGGTTAAATGTGTAAATTTATGATAGTTTGAATGTCGGATCGCTTTTGTGACATGTGTCCACAAAAGCGAACCAGGCTGGATCGCTCATGTGGACATGTCACAAGAGCGGTTCATGTTTCCTATAAATACCCCTGAGTTGTCTTCATTTGTAACGTTGTCTTGGACTCTACGTCGAACTGCTGACCGTGTGGCAATCGTTATCAAGTGAAGAAAAAGTGTTTAAAGTGTGAATTCATCTGTTTCTACTCCTTTCTGTTACGTTTATCTTTGTATCATGCTGAAAATGTGTTTCCGCCACATTTTCAGTAAGCACTAGCTCTGATTGACTCATTCGTGTGGTCAAAACTGATCCTATAAGAACAATGGGTCATCTTGTTTAAAAACCCTTGAAAAACCCCATTCAAATAGATTTCCTGCCCCCTGGGTTCCAATGGCATACGATGTGAATAAACGCTATTAAAACGCCATAAATTATTAAATTTGGTTAACGCCAAAAATCTTAAAAACCAAAAATTAAAACAATATCGGGAAAAGCGGAACTGGAAAAGCAGAAGATGAAAGGACAAAAAAGCCCCTCCGCCCTTCTCTAAGCCGGGTGACACGTGTTGGGCCAGGAAGCGTTCTCACCGTTCTCACACTTTTGAGCGTTTTCTCCCCATCCCGTTAATATATATCTATCTATATATATATATATATATATATATATATATATATATATATAGGAGAAGGATCCGTTAGGAACCACCCTTTGTTGAGAGAACCAATGTGAACACAACCAAAAAATACCTAAAAAATCTAAAAAACACCCAATTTTTTTACTGTTTTTTTAGAAAAATCGCTATATTTCGTCAATATTAAAAAAAATTGAGTAACAGTACCATAAGTAATACACTACTTTTTACATTACCAATATTAGAAATGCATATGTGCATCTATATGTATCAACATGAAATAAGGTGTTTTGGTACACTACTTTGAATACACTTTCTCTTTCATCTATCATACCATCCATAATACACTACCATTACCTCCTACCATCCATAATACAATACCATTACCTCCTACCATCCATAATACAATACCATTACCAATATTTCACTTTATTACATGTACATCAATACCCTTTATACCATCCAAACAACATATTACATCATAAAGTGACAAATATAATCAAACCATTAACCACTAGATATAACTAACAAAAACACATGTATGTGGGTCTGCTTCATCATTTAAAATCACAAACTTTTTGTACCAAAACACGTTATATCATGGTTATACATAATGATGCACATGTGCATTTTGAATATTGGTATTGTAAAAAGTAGTGTATTACGGATGGTATTGTAATTTAAAGTGCAATTGTCTATTACTGATAATGTATTACCGAATTTGTTGAAGTAATGATACATATGCACATGTGCATGGATAATTGTTACTCGAAAAAAAAGTTTCTTTTTTTTTGGTAACGAAATATAGCGATTTTTTTAAAAGAATATTAAAAAAAATTGAGTGCTTTTTTGATTTTTTTTTAGATTTTATTTTGTGTTCACATTGGTTCTCGCGGTTCTCGCAATAAAGGTGGTTCTCGCATGAACCCTACCCTATATATATATATATATATATATATATATATATATATATATATTGGGTCAGGATTTAGAGAAAACGGTGAAAAGTGTGAGAATGGAGAGAACGGTTATGGATCGTCAGATTAAAACAATCTATGGACTAGATGACGCGGTGGCGTTTTCGTAAATAACATAACTTTTATTGCTGTAGCGCGCTTCATTAAGGGTAAAAACATCTTTTGACTTCTCTACACAAAACGCCATCTCATGAACTAAAACGCCATTAAAATTACCACCTTAACCTACAATATCCTCTAAACCAAAACGTTTATTTGAAATTCAGTTTGGTTGTCGGTAAGGTTTCGCTCAATGTAATGGACAAAATCCTTAAGTGAGAATATTGTCCATTTCATTGAGTAAAATCTTATTGACTTTATCCTCAACTTCCATCCAATTTATAACGCCAAAAGATACAAAAACATTATTGATGTTTGTTGTCAATAAAGTTTAGCTGTATGGGATGGACAACATTGTCAGACATCTTTCTTAACTGAGGATTAACAATGTTGTCCATCACCATACAGCAAAACATTATTGATTTAGCATGATCAAATTTAGAGTTTTAAGGTGCTTTTATTTAGTGGCATTCTTTTTTCTCGGTAAAACGCCAAAAAGTTAAAAAATCAAACATCGTTCATTGGAAATTCAAAGATTGTTGGCTGAAGCGTGTAAACTCAATAACATTTTGTTGCATGAGATGGACAAATATTCAAGAAAAAGAGGCTGATTTCAGACTTTGTGCTTCCACACGGCAACAAAAAACTACTTCAAAAAACAAAAATCAAAATAGATCATACGAAAGTCGAAACAGCCAGTGAAGATGCTTCAAAAGAAGAAAGAGACTAGTGACAGTGAAGATTTGGAAGATCAACTGTTTATATATTTATATATTTTTTTTAATTTCCTTTTTCAGTTGATTGTTATATAATAACAACGCCATGTGTAATAAAAACACCACACAGCCAAATGCTTGTCAAAACGCCAACATGCCATAAAACGCCCCAAAAACTACCAAACCATAATAAAATTACTTTGGACAAGTATATTATAAAAAACCCACAAAATAAAAAAAATAAAATAAAAAAAATAAAAACCAAACTTGAAAATGGAACTAGAAACAGTAACTACAAAACCGTAAAACTGAAGAGACGGAAAATTTATTCTATTAGAATTTAAAACGCCAAACTTGAAAGATGGGACGTGTTACAGACTTTAGAGATAAAGCTTATCAAAAACAATAATTACAAACAGTAACTGAAACGACGAATACTTTATTATAATAATGCACTGCCTAACCTACGCGCCAAAAAGACATCCTTATAAAATGATACGTCTCAGCAACTTCCATTTGATCAAACCAAAAAAACAAACGCCAATACTACTAAATACCACTCACTGTAAAACGCCAAAAAATTAAAAAAAATCAAAGATGGCTAATATGCTTTCTTGGATATTCAGTATTATTTGTCACACCCCGACCACGTAAAACAACAAAACGTGGCGGAAACGTCGGGGAGTGTTGTAACAGAATCATTGTTTCACAACCATGGATTAAATAGTTTTGTTTTATTGAATTATTGAATTCAATGTTTTGGTACAATTTATAATAAAACAAATAATTGTTTCTCAGTTTTAAGTCGCTAAGGCACAAGTCCATCCTATATGTAGCGTGCATCAACAATCATCACATAGCAGTACCTGAAACATATATGAAAATATGGTACGTCAGCATAAAAATGCCTGTGAGTAACATAGGATTTTGTGTATTAGATTCATGGCTTTAGATAATATGAGAAAAGGTTTTATGTTTTTCAAAATAGCCATGAATCTAATGTAAAAGTTTTGTTTCTGAAAATGTGTCGTTTTGGAAAACGGGTTTATAGTATAGACAAAAATATACTTTGGTTTTGAAAAGTTTGTACAAATAGTATATCATAGTATACTTTAGTTTTGAAATAGTTAAATGGATAGTATATCAAAATATACTTTAGTAATTAAAATAATAGTTTCGGTAGTATATCTCAAGTATACTTTGGTTTAAGAATAAAAGTATTGGTAGCATATCAAATTATACTTTGGTTTGTAAATAGCATATCAACTATGCTTTGGTTAAAAGTAGCATATCAACTATGCTTTAGATAGTATATCAAAATATACTTTAGTTTAAAATAACAAAGTTGGTAGTATATCAAACTATACTTTGGTAAACAGTAGCATATCAAACTATGCTTTGGTAAATAACAAAGTAGTATGTTAAAACATATGTTGGATTTTGTACTTAGTATATCAAAATATACTTTGGTAGATCACATTTGAGAGCACATCAAACTGTACTTTTGTAGTATATCAACATATACAAAGAGAGTGTGATTTGGTATTCATTCAAGCCTTAGTGTATCAAACTACACTTTGGAGACTATAGAAATACCACGAAGGCAATTTCTATTTGGTTAAAATTTGGTTTCTGACATTCCATACAACAGGAATGGGGTGTCTAGTCCTATAGCGCTATATCATACTACCAATCGGCTAGGTGAATGTATAAAAATGGTACAATCCAACAATTTGTTTATTAAGTTTTGGAAAATTAGTTAGGTAATTGTTTAATTTGTCAAAAGAATATGTATTAAGCATGTGTAATCATATAGTTTAAAATCAGGAAAATAACAGATAGGCATATATGTTTCACCCCAAAACAATTGAAAACAGTAAAAGAGGGGACTATGTACTCACTTGAGATTGCAAGTATCCTTGATTAAGTGTCCTAACAAAGCTCGGGAAATCAAGGAATCAAGTGGCACCTAGTATGGATCACTATGTTAAACAATCGGATCCTAAATCGGAAGATAGGATAGAATGAAGTTCTATAAATCAAATGAGTATTGCAACTCATATGGCATGATTTAATAGACCTAACATTCTGATTTGGAAGTTTACCTAAGTGCTTTTGACCCGTTTCGACCCATTATGGTAGTATAAGCCACTATAATGCGTCGTTTGCGTAAAACTTATGTTCAGATGGTTAACTATGTGCTATGTCAAGTCTTACATGCCCAATTATCCCTAAACATGTTACTAATTCAGATTATATGTCAAAAATATGTTCACATAATCAAAATATGGATTTTAGCTTCAAAAGGGCATTTTGGTCATTTCCTATGGGCATACAAGCTAACTAGCATACGACTAACCAATCCTATGTGATCATAAGGTATAACCTCAGTGGTTATTCCCTATGCAACTATGATCACTAACTAAGCTTGGTCGGATCTTAAAGATCGACCAAATGGGTCGGGTTCGAAAGGCTAAGCGGTTGTTTAGACCGCTTACCTTGCAACCCTAAACAAGCACTAAACTAATAGTGTCGAGTTAAACATGTCAAAACATGTCTAACCTACTGATTTGGTATCAAAACAAAGCGTTTTGATACCCTAAAGTAGTTCCGTTGCAAAATGCGTGTTAAAACGCATTTTAACCGAAACTTTGACTCGACACTACAACTAGTTAACGTGGTAATCAGCGGCTATAATCACGAAGGATTATAACTATCGTGATTACAATCACGTTTCAAAGTTCAATTGAAGTTTGACTTGACCAATTGATGGTCAAAACCGAAAGTCAAACTGTCGGCCAAACGTTTGACTTTCTGCACAAATTAAGGAAAAAGCCAATAAAAGAATGAAAGAAGCTCACTAAGGGTCCTTGCTATCTTTTCAACAAGAAGACAAAGTCCCAATTCAGCTTAGGAGAGCTCCAAAGCAGATGTGAAGGAGAGAAAGAAGGAATGAGCAATGAACAAGTGAATGGAGTGGCCTATTTATACTTGTTGGTGATCAACAAGATCATGACAAGTGGTTTGTTTAGCCATTAAGCAATGAATCACAACCATACAAGTGTAATTGACAGCTATACTTTGCTTGGAGAGGTGCTAACTTGGTCACCACACAAAGGAATTGCAAGAAAGGTCCCTGAATTATCAAACTGATGCTGAAAACAATGTTTCCGCCTAGATATGATGGTCGCGTAGCGCGACCATAAAGCCTTATGGTCGTCGCGCTACGCGACGGTGTAGGCTGAACTTTCAAAGTTTGGCAGAAATGGTCCCTGCACGTGTTTAAAGCCTTTTTCGATGCGTTTAAACCCCTTTAACCTCATTTCAAGGCTCTAAAATGAAGTTAAAGTATAGGGGACTCAAAACATGCTCAAAAATATCTCGGATGTCGGTTCGTTTGATCGTACAATCGCGTTGTTCGGTTAATTACGACGGAAGTCGTAACGAACGCAAAATCGATCCAAATTAAGCGACGAATGGAATTTTTGCATGCCGATCACTAAAATAAAAATATTCTAGTGTGTACAAAAATTTTGGATGTCCAGATGTGTCCAGAACGTAAGATATGCGCGAAAATGCAAACTTATGCCATTTTTGACACTTTTAGTCCCTGTAAGATCATATAAGCATGTTTTCGCACACCGAACCTATCAAAGCTTATTTCTAAGCTATGTTTAGGTTATATATGGTATCTTTAGCTTATGATCAAGTTCCGGACTATTCGTTACCTTACGAATCGGTATAGTTTCGCAGTTTGACGCAAATAGTCCATGCGATCGAATAAACTTGTTTTTGCCATACCAAACCTTCCAAAACTTATTTCTAAGTTATGTAAAGGTCATTTAAAGTATGTTAAGCCTATTTCACTATTCCGGAGTGTTTGTCGCGCTAAACTGATTACGTTTACGCACCAGTGCGCGTATAACTTTCCAGAAAGCGATTTAAAGCTCGGAATTGAACAAGAATTGATATGTGCAAAGGATACACATATTTATACAAATCCCAGGTATGAAACACAATGTTTCATAGGTTTGGCATTTGTTTGGTGTTCGTGGTGACACAGGTGTCACATTATTCTTCGTGAAGTTTCACTGAATGGATTGTTAGGTGAGGGGAGTAACTCAGTAAGATTTTTCTGCATGAGATAGACAAATTTTCAAGAAAAAGATAGACAGTCATATGTCATTTTATGTTCTTTGTTCTTGAAGAAGGCTTAGATGAGGAGAAGAGATCAATAACAATAACACTGAAGAGTGGTATGATTATAAAGAAGAAGATCAAGTTTAAGAACAAAGCGAAAAACCCACCCACACATCATAGATCTATGTCCTCAAACATCCACAAAAAGCCAATTCAACAGACGAGCAGGCAAAATAATCAAACCGATGGGTTTGTTAAGTTTTACATAAAACGCCATATATTTGGTGATAGTTCTTGTAGTATTAAAGAAGAGAGAGACTAATGACAGTGAAGATTCTGAAGAGAGATCCGATTAGGATTTTTAATTTATTTTTTTCGCTTCTATTTTTTTTCCCTGTGGTTGTAATATAATTTTACAATTGTAAAACGCCAACATACCACAAACGTCAAAATGTATATAAAAAATAATAGGACAATGGAACATCTTGTCTAAAACGCCTTGAAAAACGCCATTCAGAGAGCTTTGAAAACGCCATAAACGCCAAAATGTTAATACAATAAAACCATTAAAATGCCATATAATTATTGAATTTGGTTAACGCCAAAAATCTTAAACCACAAAAATAAATCAATATTGTGAAAAGCGGAATTGGAAAAGCGGAAGATAAAATGACAAAAAAGCCCATATGCCCTAAATAGATCGCGCGCCACGTGTTGGTCCAGTATGCGTTCTCACCATTCTCACACTTTTGGGTGTTTTCTCCTGATCCCGTTTATATTTATATATATATATATATATATATATATATATATATATATATATATAGGGAGAGGATCATGAGAGAACTACATCTAAATGAGAAAACTAGAAAACTAACTAAAAAAGTCTAAAAAAAAAGCTAAAAAACATACCAAAATTTTTTTTTTTACAAATTTTTATAAAAAAATCGCTATTTTTTATATATAAAAAATTTTCAAAAAAAATTAATTTTTTGTTGTACTGCACATGAGCATTATATGTGTACTACACATGTGCACTATATCCGTAATAGTGCACATGTGCAATACAACAAAAAATGTTTTTTTTTATTTTTTTGAAAATATTTTTCCATGCATAAAATATAGCGATTTTTTATAAAAAATGTAAAAAATAAAATTTGGGTATCTTTTTTAGGCTTTTTTAGTTAGTTTTTTGGTTTTCTCATATATATATATATATATATATATATATATATATATATATATAAACATTTGTAAAAAAAATTCGAAAAAAAAAGTTTTTGAGCACCACAAGTGTGTGTTTACGGGTACCGTAAATTTTCCGGTAGGATTTACGGTACCCGTATACACAAACTTGTGGTGCTCAAAACTACACACACGACATTTTTTTTTAAATTTTTAAAAATGTGTTTATAATACACGCATTTACGTTTATGAAAAAAATATTTGATCCACCTCGCCCCGTACGGTGTAGTTCTCACGGTTCTTACAACTCGAGGTGGTTCTCATTTTAGCGGTCCCCTATATATATATATATATATATATATATATATATATATATATATATATATATATATATATATATATATATATATATATATATGATTAGGTTTAAGAGTGAACAACTTTTTAAGAATGAACTGAGTGAACTAATTTGGCCCTTGATCATTTTTTTAGATTAAAATGATAAGATTGACATAACCAAGTATTTTTAATTAAAATCACTTAATTTTCTCATTTTTCTCCCTCTCTCTCTCATTTATGAAAATCAATTATTAAATATTAAGTTATCAAAATAAAGTGTAAGTTAAATAGTAATTTGTTTATTTTTCATGTTCGTATAACTATAAAATGAAATAAAAATAAATAATTGCCAAGAACCAATTCAACTAACTCACTTATATATAGATCATGGAAAATTTTTTTGCAACATTATTGGAGATGAAAAAATATATATATTTGTTTTAAAAAATAACTTCTTAGTAAATAAAATTAGAATGATAAAATGTTATACGAAAGGATAATCGAATATAAGTACGATGGGAAATAAACATAAATGCAAAAATACCAGATGTTACATATATACACATATGCATATTACGAATTTACATACATGTGACTTGTTTCGTTTTCATTGATTTCATAATTTTTATATGAATCTACTCGTGTACATGCATAATATACTATAGGTTGTTAATATACACATATGTAACCATTTCTGAATATAATACACATATGTATAAAAGTCAGTACACATGTGAATAAACTAACAACTATGTATCTTGTATAAACTGATAGTTAACGAGAATGTACATATGTGTGTAAACCAACAGTTGTGTATCTTGTATAAACTGATACTAACGAGATTGTACACATGCGTATACACTAATAGCTATGTATCTTGTATAAAAGGAAACTAACGAGATTTCAGGGATTTTGATTAGATTGTTTAGTAAATGCATTTTGCAAATAAAGAAAATATCCTTATGCCAATTATTTTAAAAAGAATTTATAACATTATAATTACAATCTTGGCAGTGTTTAAAAATCTCTAGATGATGTAATACAATGGTCTAGATTAGTTCACACGGTTCACTCTCAACCTAGTGTCCATTCTAGAACCCTACCCTATATATATATATATATATATATATATATATATATATATATAGGGGATGGTTCAAATGAAAACCACTTTTATTGTGAAAACTCGAAAACTAACTAAAAAAGCCTAAAAAAACGTAAAAAACATACAATTTTTTTTTTTTACAATTTTTTTTTTTTTACAATTTTTTTTAGAAAAATCGCTACTTTTTATATATAGAAAAAAAACTTCAAAAAAAAAAATTTTTTTTTTTTGGTTGTACTGCACATGTGCACTAATACGGAAAGCCTAAACCACTTAACCCACCCCCCACCGACACCCCCCAAAAACCTAAACCCCCCACCCCCCTCCCCCCAAAAACCTAAATTCACCCTCCCACCAAAAGCCTAACCCCCCCCCCCCAAAAAAAAAAAAAACCTAAACCCCCCACCCCCCACCCTCCCGAAAACCTAAAACTAAACCCTAAACATAAACCCGAAAAAAACCTAACCCCCCCACCCCCACCCCCCAAAAACCTAACCCCCCCCCCCACACCCAAAAACCTAATCCTAATCCTAAACCTCCAAAAAAACTAACCCTAAAAGCTAAACTAGAATCAAAAAACTAATTTTAAGCATGTAATGCACATTGTAGTACATGTTATATTACACATGTGCACTACTATAATAATAGTATTGAAAACAAGACGACACCATAAATCTTTTTTTATGTCATAAAAAATATGCTCGAATATACTTAAATGAAAGATAAGAAAATTTGTGATCTTATGGTGCCATTTTTGTTTTAAAATGATAACGTATGGAGAAATGGGAAATGTTTGAAAAGTTATATATTTTTTGTTCCAATTTTACCCATCCTTCATTAAAAGTCTTCCCCCCCTCATTTTTAGTGGGTTTTAGTTAGTTTTCTAGTTTTCACAATAACTAGTGGTTTTCATTTGAACCTTCCCCTATATATATATATATATATATATATATATATATATATATATATATATAGGGGAAGGTTCATTTGAGAAGAAAATTTAATTGAGAAGAAAAAGAATAAAGGGTAAAATTGTAAAACATTAAATACTTTTTCATTTATCTCATTTATTATCATCTTTGACTACTTAATTAGTCATTAAAACTATCATCCTTCACACTAATGTTTTTTTACTACACACATCAAAAGTTACCCTACACCTTTCGAAATTTACCCTACACAAGTTGAAATTTATCCTACACAACCCGTAATTTATCATATACACGTTGTAATTTATCCTACACTCTAAATTATTTTATTTTATTTTTTTGAAAAAATATATATATTGAACATAAGTTACAAATTTTAATATAGTTAGCTATTAAAGAGGAATATTACTAATTAATGAACTTTGTAGGTTTACCATATTACCCTTATAGTAACATTAAATACTTGTATTAAATGAAGTAAAATGAAACATTCTTATTGGTTGAAATTTCTTCTTTTTTATCCTTATAAAAAGTTTCTTCTCATTTAACTCTCCACTATATATATATATATATATATATATATATATATATATATATATATATATATATATATATAAAGGTTTTAAAAAGATAAATATATATAAAGCGTTATGGATCAAAATCGTAAAAAAAAATCATTTACGTAATCTGACCAAAATACCCGTGAGTTAACTGAGATTTATGGATAGAGTTAGTGGGTTGGACCAAAATGGTAGAAAATAGGAAACGTCATGGACTCAGAGGAGAAAAAAACTATTTGGATTAAAGTGGCATCTTGGGCCAAACCTCATAAACTAAAATGGAAATTTACTCGTTATTATAAGTATATAAAAAAGATTGATATAGAGGGTGGTGGTTAATGATTGGTATTTTCATGGTTCATCTTTATCAATTTATGATTTTTTTTATTTATATATGCTTATGTGTAAATTAGTATTTCTTCATTTGTATAATAAGGTAACAAAAAGATTATGTGCTGAATCGTAGAGGAAACTTTTTGTTTTATATAGAATACTAATAGTAAAGGAATAGGTAACAAGTTTAACTGTGGGAATGATTCTGCTGTTTGTGGCTGGAATAACTGGTTGCCCATGAAAATAAATTGTTTCGCGTGGAGACTCATCCAACACAGGTTACCGGTTAAGCAAAATTTATTGACGAGAGGTGTACATTTAGATTCAGATGGCTGTGGGTTGTGCGATCTGGAGGGAGAGTCGGTGCAGCATGTGTTTCTAGACTGTACGGTCGCCAAGTCCATTTGGAGAGCGGTTTCCGTTTGGTGTGGCTGGGATCTTACGGGTTGGGATAGCCTTGCTTGTTTGTTAGATGCCGCTGAGGAGACAGGCGAGAAGACGAAAAGGAAGTGCCTTTTGGCTATTATTTATGTGACGTGTTGGTTCATTGGAAGGCAAGGAACGAGAGAACTTTCAAAAATTTAAGGAGACGGATGGAACTTGTGCGGGAAGAGATCATTTACAGCCTGTTTAGTTGGATTGTGAACAGAACCAAGCATTCCACGCTTTCTTGGGATGATTGGGTCAGAAGTCCCTTGCCTTGTTTTTAGTTTTTCTTCCTGTTGTTTTTTCACTTGTTCTGTATTGTTGCCAGCTTCTAGTTACTTGCTAGTATGCTTGGTTTTTTAAATATTCTTGCTGTGCCTTCCAAAAAAAAAGGTAACAAGTTTAACGAAATCAAAGTAGAAAAATTTAATGTCATGATGAGGTTTGGTACAAGTAATAGTCACGGTAGCTCTATAAATAGCCAACCTGATTAGTCTTCTGAATCATGCAGAAACACACACTCTCTATACATTTCTATTTGGTAATAAGATGGAGACAAAAATGGTTGTGGAGAAGGCGGATAAAACGCTATTTGAGGGTGATAGTGGTGGATTATACGCTTGGTCAAACTCAAAAACACCATTGTTAAGTGACTTAAAAGTGGGTGCTGGAAAACTTCTTCTCCACCCTTTTGGCTTTTTTCTTCCTCACTATGGCGATTCCAACAAAATTTGCTTCGTTCTCGAAGGTACTTTTACTTCAAGGCATACATGAATAAGGTTATTATGATTTGTAAAGCTAGCTGCAACATACCTGGATTTTGCTAGGATAACAACAACCATACCTAGTATAATTCCACCCATAGTCAGGCTATTGGTAGGGTATGGGCATAGTTAGATGTAGGCAAATCTCACCTCTACCCCAAAAGATAAAGAGGCTGCTTCTAGTGAAAATCTAGCTCTAAAGCATAATAGAGACAAATCTCACCTCTACCCCAAAAGATATACATAACTGCCCAACTACCGCACATCAAAGAAAACATAATAGAGACAAATAACATACAATGTGGATACGTAAAACAATGATAACAAGCCAAGGCCACATAACGAACCTACAGAGCTAAGCTCCTAAGCCAAGATCCTAAGACAAAGTACCACCATCCTTCTAATAATCCTTAACCTTAATAATAAATCATAAACCCTCGTTAATAATCATATATATATATATATATATATATATATATATATATATATATATATATAGGGTAAGGTTATTGTAAAAAAGACCAAAAGTGTGAGAAAGGTAAGAAAGGATCTCAGCCATTAGATCTAAATTAATTGAAAAGGGTAAACAAGTAATTTTATCATTAATTCAATTAATTAAAAACTTCCCATAACCGCCACCTTAATTATAGGAAGTATATAACACCATTCAGTAAGTATATAACACCATTCAGCAAGTATATAACACCATTCAGCATTCAGAAAGTATATAACACCATTAAGTAAGTATATAACACCATTCAACAAGTACATAACACCATTCAGTAAGTATATAACACCATTCAGCAAGTATATAACACCATTCAGCAAGTATATAAACCACTCAAGAAGTATATAACACCATTCAGCAAGTATATAACACCATTCATTGACTAAACATCTGATCGAAACATATTTTTTTTCTCTATATAAGTATAGCAATATGGTACTCATATTAAAGATAAAAAAACGCTCGTTATTATGGTGTAATTTTTTTTTTAAAAAAAAAGTTACGAATAAAAAGTTATTGACATTTAAAAAAGACGGGGGAAAGTTACATGTGCATTACCTAATTTCTAGTGGGTTTAAAAGACTATATTGCCCCTAGATATTTCAAATCAGTCCAAATTAATGAAAATATTTTGCATTTTGGTCCCTATTGATCTCAACCATTAGATCAAAAGATCTAATGGCTGAGATTCTTTCTTACCCTTCTCACACTTTAGGCCTTTTTTACAGGATCCTCAACCTATATATATATATATATATATATATATATATATATATATATATATATATATATATATATATAGGGGAACGATGTATAGAAAACCCACTTTAATTTAGAAAACCCGGGAAACTCAAAGCTTCCGATGTTTTTTTTTCTTGAAAAAATTTACACATGTTATATACATGTTTTTAAGGGTTTCTGGCAAAAAAAATCAAAAAAGCGCCGAGTAGATATTTAAAAAAAAAATAAACAAGTTTTGGTGTAACACATGTTACATTCATCTGACATATTTGTAACATGTGTTACACCAAAACTTATTTATTTTTTTAAAAAATATCTACTCGGCGCTTTTTTGATTTTTTTTGCCCAAAACCCTTAAAAACATGTATATAACATGTGTAAATTTTTTCAAGAAAAAAAAACATCGGGAGGTTTAAGTTTCCCGGGTTTTCTAAATTAAAATGGGTTTTCTATAGATACTTACATTATATATATATATGGAGAGGATCATGAGAAAACTACATATAAATGAGAAAACTAGAAAACTAACTAAAAAAACCTAAAAAACATACCAATTTTTTTTAGAATTTTTTATAAAAAAATCGCTAGTTTTTATATATAAAAAAATGTTCAAAATTTTTTTTTTGTACTGCACATGTGCATTATATGTGTACTACACATGTGCACTACATCCGTAATAGTGTACATGTGCAGTAAAACAAATTTTTTTTAAATATTTTTTTCCATGCATAAAAACTAGCGATTTTTTTATAAAAATTAAAAAAAATTGGTTTGTTTTTTTAGGTTTTTGTAGTTAGTTTTTTGGTTTCTCATTTAAACTAGTTTTCTCATGATCCATCCCCTAATATATATATATATATATATATATATATATATATATATATATATATATATATATATATATATATATATATATATATATAGAGAGAGAGAGAGAGAGAGAGAGAGAGAATTAGGATAACGTACAAGAGCCCTTATCCTACATTACGTACGTGATCATCTCAACCGTCAGATCTTCATCTCACATTTAAATCGCATGTTGGTTTTTTTAACAATTTCGCATGTTGGTTATTTAAAATGCGATTTCTTCAAAATTACCACATGCGAAATTGTTTCAAAAAACCAACATGCGATTTCATCAAAATTATCATATGCGAAATTGTTATAAAAAAACCAACATGCGATTTTATCCATGCTATTTTATAACATGCGTTTATGAATTTTTTTACAAATGTGTTTATAATACACGCATCTACGTTTATCAAAAAAAATTTTGGTCTAACTCGCCCCGTACGGTGTAGTTCTCATGGTTCTTACAACTGGAGGTGGTTTTCATTTTAGCGGTCCCCTATATATATGTGTGTATATATATATATATATATATATATATATATATATATAGGGTAAGTTTCATGCGGGAACCACCTTTATTGCGAGAACCAATGTGAACACAACCAAAAATAACTAAAAAAACCTAACCCACACCCCCCAGCTAAATGCTAAAAACTAAACACTCCTAAAAAACCTAAAAAAATCCTAACCCCCCCCCCACCCGCACACCCCAAAAACCTTAACCCCCTCCCCCCCCCCCCCCCCCCCCCCCCCAACCCCAAGCTAAAATGCTAAAAACTAAACCTCCAAAAAACCTAAAAAAATCAAAAAAATACACAATTTTTTTTTTAATATTTTTTACATTAAAATCGCTACTTTTAGTAGCCAATTTTTTTAAAAAAATATATATATTTTAAAAAAAAAATTTGGCTACTAAAAGGAGCGATTTTTTTTGATAAAAATTATTAATCTTTTTATGTTTTTTAGCTATTTTTAGGTATTTTTGGTTGTGTTCACATTGGTTCTCGCAATAAAGGGTGGTTCCTAACGGATCCTTATCCTATATATATATATATATATATATATAGGATGGTTCAAATTAAAACCACTTTTATTGCGAAAACTGGAAAATTAACTAAAAAAGCCTAAAAGACACACCAATTTTTTTTTCAATTTTTTTTATAAAAACTCGCAGGTTTTTTTGTGTAAAAATTATTTGTTTTCAAAAAAAAAAATTTTTTTTTTGTATTACACATGTGTAGTATTACACATGTGGACTACAATTTTTTTTTTTGAATTTTTTTATATACTAAAAGTGGCGAAAATTGGTATGCAAAAAATAAAAAAATAAAAAAAAAATTTGGTATGTTTTTTGGCTTTTTTTAGTTAGTTTTCGAGTTTTCGCGTTAAATAGTGGTTTTCATTTAAACCTTCCCCTATATATATATATATATATATATATATATATATATATATATATATAGTGTGAGGTTTATTGGGGAACACTAAAAAAGTGGGGAACAGTGGGGAACCGACTCAAACGAACTCCGATTGGACTCATTCCAGTGGCGTTGGAACCGGCTCGTCGAACCCTAACTAGGATCTCTTAACCCTAAACCGTAAATCATAACCCCTAAACCCTAAATATATTAGGGTTTGGCTTTTAGGGTTTAGCTTTTGGGTTTAGATTTAGGGTTTAGGGTTTAGCTTTAGGGAATAGAGTTCAGCTTTAGGGTTTAGCTTTAGGCTAGCCTTTAGGGTTTAGCTTTTAGGGTTTATAGTTTATATTTTACGGTTTAGCTTAGGTTTTAGCCTTATTTTTTAGCTTTAGGGTTTAGAGTTTAGGAGTTAGGATTTAGGGCTAAGAGATCTTAGTTAGGGTTCGACGAGCCGGTTCCAAAGCCGCTGGAATGAGTCCAATCGGAGTTCGTTTGAGTCGGTTCTCCGCTTTGTTCCCAACTTTTTTAGTGTTCCCCAATGAGCATTCCCCTATATATATATATATATATATATATATATATATATATATATTATATGGCAGAGAGTTCCTGAGAAAACTCCTTTTATTACGTAAACTCCTAAAAAACATTAAAACACACCAATTTTTTTAAACATTTTTAGTTGTTATCTAGCATTTTTAAAATAAAAAAAAAAACTATTTCTTTAGCAAAAAAAATAAAATTTGTATTACACATGTGTAACACTACGAAAAATCTAAATCCACCGCGCCCACTCCCAAGAAACCTAATACCCACACCCTCAAAAAACGTTACCCCCCCCCCACCCCACCCCGTGTTGCAGGGCGATGGCCTAATAATTCTCAACCAATTAAAAAAAACTACTATAATTTTGCTAGGGAAAAAAAAAAACAAAAACGATGATAAGATCGTAATTTTGGGCTCAGGGCAAAACTCTAATTTTGTAGGACTAATGAGCTAGTGTTAGGCAACTCCTTAACACGAAAAAAAATTAAATCGAGTAAACCAATTAAAACAAAAAAACCTTTATAGTTTTGGTAAAAAAAACTAAAATGATGGGAAAAACGTTATTTTTTACTGAGGACCAAATCATAACTTTAATTCGGGGATAAACTGTTAACTAAATGGACCAACGGGGGAGTGCCAGGAAGTTGCCGGCACGACTGTAAGTTTACACTGGGGGCAAACTTGTAATGTCACTAGGAAAACAAACAAAAACGATAGAGAAAATGTAAATTTAAGTTGAGTGTAAAATCGTAACTTGGCTGTGAGAAAAAAAACTAATGGCAAAACTATAAATTTATACGGGGCAAAATCGTAATTTTGAACCGAGAGAAAAATTGGAATTTTTAGCTGGGAACGAAAGTGTAAATTTATTTTTAAGTGGGGGTAAAAACATAACTTTGAACTGATGGGAAAATCGTGTTTTTAAGGGAAAAAAACTAATGGCAAAACTGTAAATTGAAATGGGGCAAAATCGTAATTTTTAACTGAGGGCAAAATTGAAATATTTAGCTGGGAGCATAAGCGTAAATTTATTTTTAAGCGAGGGCGAAAACAGAATTTTTAACTGATGACAAAATCGTAATTTTAAAGAGGGATAAAATCGTAAATTTGTTAGACCAATAGTATAGTGTCAACCAGCTGCCTGGCACTATTATCCCTGCCGCCCAATTAGCACAATGAAAGCCCACAACTATTACCGTGTTGGCGGCCGACACTTAGTTTTGTTGTTGGGGAAATTTGTGTCAACTTCGATTCCCGAACAACCCTCCTCATCAGGCTTCTTAATTCCCATTCCTCCTTTTTGTTTTTTCCCAATTTAATTTTCCTTTTTTTCTATTGTTTTGTTGTTTTGTTTTTGCAATTATTTTCCCATTCAACGTTATGTTTTCATTTTAGGTTAAAACTAAAAACTTCTATTATTTACATGTTTTTGTTTTGTTTATTATTAGTTTAATAAAACAATATTTGCAATGTTTTTTTTCCTTTTATTATACAAAAACTAATAAATCTAATACGTTTTGAGCATGTTATGACTATATTTTTTGTGTATCGAAACAAAGTTTCCACTCGGTGCAACACGAAGGTTTGATCCACTAGTTTGTATACAATTTTAAATTTTTTATGTATATTTTGAAAAAGTTATATTTTATCTACCCATTTTTTCATTTATTCTTATGTTTTCTAGTATATAAATATGTACTAATTCAAATATATTTATATTTCTATATAAAACTGAATAATTGACTTTATATTATACGGGCCCCTTTTTTCTACTCGCACAGGGCCAAAATTTTTTTGAAGATTTTCGGAGACGGCCCTGCGTGTATATTTGCTTCTACTACAACTAGTCGTCACTAACAGTCCACATTTCTTGTTGGCAATAGTAGTATATACATTATGAGTCATTCAAAATGGTTGTATAGGTACCGTTACTGTTGGGTTGGTGACGCCCAATAGTCCAGAAGAAAAGGTTTTGTTGATAAAAAAAGGGGATGCAGTTCCAGTTTCAATGGGAGTGGTTTCATGGTGGTTTAACGGTGGCGACAGCGATGCAGTCATTTTATTATTGGGTGACAGCAGCAAATCCCTAGTCCCTGGCCAATTCACATACTACTTTGGGGTCGGACCTCTGGGACTTCTTGCTGGATTTCAATCCGATTATGTTGGTAAAACCTTTGGTCTGGACCAAAAGGAATCAGAAAATATTGTAAACAGCCAACAAGGTGACGTGCTTGTTCAACTTGATCAAGGAATCAAATTTCCAGCACCAAGTAATCACACCAAGGGTAAGTTATATGCCAACGTTGAAGATCCATCAGGTGCGGCGGTTGTTGTAAAAGGTGGGGGGTATATCAATTACTTGACTGAAAAGAAGTTGCCAATGCTTAGTGAGATTGGTCTAAGTGCAAAGTTTTTGAAGCTGGAGGGCAATGCTATGTCAGCACTAGATTATGTAGCTGATGGATCAGTGGCGATATGTTATATCGCTAAAGGAAGTGGTCGGGTTAAGGTTGTGGGTAGTGAAGGAAAGCCTGCATTAAGGTGATTTGTTCATTGTTCCTCCGTTCTTTGCTACTTCGGGTATTGCAGATGATTGTGGAGCAGAACTTTTCGCTGTGGTAACTTCTTCAAAGTGAGTCATATATATAAAACAAATGGAATATTCGACTAATAAATTGAGTTTTATTTGTCTAATTTGTTATTTTACCTATTTGACAGACCTGTTTTAGGACAACTAGCTGGACATACATCACTATGGAACGCATTGTCTCCGGTGGTTTTACAGGCGGCTTTAAATGTTACTCCAGAAACCGAACAAATTTTCAAGTCGAAGAATTCGGAAAGCATCATAATTGTCCCTCCAAGTACATAAGTTTTCAGGGGCGCGAACAACTGCTAAATAAAACCTTCCTTGTAGTTGTGTTTTTTTTATGTTGTGAATGTTCAATAAGTTGGGAAGGTGGTGCTTTCGTAACTTCAATGTTTACATAACTTGTTTGTAAACATTTCAAATAAAACCTACTACATGTCATATAACTTCTAGTTTGTTTTTGTCTCATGATAAAATGAGTTCGGTTGGCAATAATATATTTCTTGTTTTAGTTTAGGCTAATTAAATAAATATGAATCAAAACCATTTAATTAAATAAATACTATTTTTTATAAAGTTGATCAGTTTTTTTTTCCAAAACTTCCCACATTAACAACCTTACATCATGGTTTTTGCGCTCACTGTTATACCGACTTGATACTAATAATGCCCTCGAGTTGTGAATGTTAATGAATACCAAAGGAAAAACAATTCCAATAACGAGAATCAAACGATTATTACTGAATCAAAACGATTGCGGAATTAGAGAAACAGAAACAAAACTGAAAGAAGATTACAATTTAAATCTAAAACCCCTAATCAGCTGATTAACAACCCCTGGAGTTTAGGGACTTATATAATTCTATCTTAACTTCACAACTATTGCGGAATGACCAACAAGCCCTGTACTATAACCAACATCATATATTGACAATTCCAAAACGTGTTGAGTTTATTAATTTTGGCTTTATATTCAATAATATCCACCATACAGTGATAATTGAGTTCAACCCAACACCAATGATCATACACATAATTCAAAGTTTGGTCCAGGAAGAGATTTGGTCAACATATCCGCTGGTTAACTTGTCCTATCTCTAGGGATGAAATTAAAAGGGTGGTTGACTAAGTCGACAAGGTAGTGCTTTGCTTTCATAACTTCTATGATACTAATATGTAATTTATTTTGTCAAAATTTATGGACCCCAAAATAATAGTATTCTTGAAATGAGTTAATTAGTTAGTTCGTCTAGGAACATGTATAGTAGTAACTCGTCTCATGTATAGTATTCTTGAATGAGGTGTAATAGGTTTATGTGTAAATATGTGTCTACGTTTGTATAGGACTAAGCGTAGTGAAATAAATAAAAATACAAACTAAGCGTAGTGAAATAAATAAAAAGCGAAAAAAGTTAATGTTAGGCAGTGGGGCAATAATTAAACTGCAATACTACACAATAATTAGATGTAGTGGTTTAACTACATATATAATTACTTTTTTATTCTTTTTTATAAAAAAGTGGATGATTGGATTATGATTCATTGGAAAATAATAATACCCCACACCAGATTGGCTTCACACTTGTTATTCTAGTGGCATCACCTACCTTTGGTGTCCATTATTGGCTAGTTGTAATGGTGTTTGGCGCCTGGTTGATGTTACGTGGAGGCTTTAATGCATCCACCACGCACTGTCTAACAAGGTAACATAAAGGTTTCACCCTAAAGTCTGAACCATACAGGGAAACCATCTACAAAACGTAAAAGAACATGTAAATATTTTAACAAAATCCAAGCAGAAAAATTTAATGTCACAATGATGTTTGGTATAAGTAATAGTCACTATAATTATCTAAATAGACAAACACACTCTCTCTACATTTGTTTTAGGTAGTAAGAGATGGAGACAAAAATGGTTCAAGAGAAGGCGGATCAAACGATATTTGAGGGTGATTGTCACACCCCGATATTGCCACGTATTAGCGGTGGGCCCGGTGAGGAGCATCGTGACGTAGTTGATATCATCATAGTCAAACAACACAAATTTAAATGCACAGCGGAAGCAAAAAGATAGATTTATTTCAACCGAATAAAATTGTAATATTAAGTATCACAAACAGTTGAAACTGCACTTAGCCTTTTTGGAAAATACGTCAGTTTACACTGGTAAATACAACTTAACTGACTCATTTTGAAAAGAGTTTGAAAATTGATTTGAATGCACTTCGGCAAAAATATCTTTTATAACTTGGGACAATTATTTGTATATAATCTTGTATACAGTTTTACTTATTTGTCGTTCATCAGGGCCGGTTTGTAGGGCCGGTCTAGATTAACTGACACGCCACAGGTATAATACCCATAAGGCTGATTCCTCTAAGTGGACTACCAGTTTTTACATAAGCAGCGGTCAGGTGTACGCCTACACCCCGTTCTTAGGTCGTGGCCATTTCTTTGAATGATGCCAAGGATATCCGGGACATGCTCATTTAACCCCCAAAGGCCATTCACCAAATAATACATATTAAACGGGTCATGTAAATACATTAATCACAATCCGATTTAAATGACTACACACACCCGACCAAGTGGTACTTTTATAGTACCGTATCCCAAGCCCGTATAGGGAAAATAAGTTAAGAGTATTTACCTGAGCAAAGTATAAATCAAATACAGCAAGTGCACGTAGCTTTTACTGGGCTCCTAATCTGGAACGAAGGTTTTTAATAACCTATTAGAATCCTAACGGGTCTTTAATTAAGCTTAGACTTAGACCGGTTAGTTTTCAAAAGGAAGACACTGTTCAAACGCATGATAAAGCGAAGACCGGTTTAGAATGTGGTTTTGACCCGACAAGCTTGTATGCTTGTTTAATAAGGGTAACTTAAACACATTATGAATTTTGAGGTACAAACGGTATGGTTTGACCCGTTTTGGCTAATATATGCAAACTAGTTACATACGCCAATCCGAACGCAAAAAGTGCGTAACGGGTAACCAAATGAGTCATATACAAGTTTCCTAAGTTAATATGCCTTAAATATGTTGTGACATCAGTAAGATATCTTCTATTATGCCCAAAACAAATTTTAAACTCAAACTATGCCTCGTAGGGGCATTTTGGTCATTTTAAAGATGATAAAAGAGTTTAAATATCAACTGAGTTACAGGTCTGATATAAGTAGTAAAAATACTTAATTTAATAAGTTATAACAGTAGGGTATTATATATATGTGAAATTTATCAATTATAACCAAACTATGCACCGTAGGGCCATTTTGGTAATTTCACATAAGCCAAAAAGGTCAAAACTGGAAATCTGAGTTTGAAACTTTTGCTTCTGTTAAAATGTAAAAATTTATTGAAATTATCAGTAAGCATCAAACCTTATATGTTTAAAATAGTTTTAATACATACTATGCGTTAAAAACGCTTAAAAGGCGATTTGGAGCCATTTCCGGGTTTTTAAAGGAAAGCTGATACTTTTATTATTCCAAAAGGCTCAAAATACTTTTTTTTATCATATTAGATCAGTAAAAAAAAGGTTTGGGGTCAAAAGGATTTGTAAAACTTATTTTATAGCCCAAAAGGGCAAAACCGGCAATTACCGAAACACGCTTAGAATTCTAAGTTATGCTCAACCTAAAAATAAATAAAAATCTTCAAAAATCCCAAAATATTATATTACATCAGTGGGTAATAAGTTTGGTATGAAAAATTGGGTTTAGATAGGCTATATGCTAATTATGCGGTTTAATTACTAAAAAGCTTTTTAATTACGCTAATGAGCATAACTCCTAATCTAGACCTCAAACTGATGTCAAATTTTAGGGACAAGTTTATAAATCAGTAGTGAAGGTTTCTATTCTTTCACTTTTTCAAAAATCACATTTTAAGGTGAGAAGGGCATAATAGTCAACATTTAAGCATTTAAGGGAATCATGCATAAGAATCGGATAACTAATGAACCAAGTTGTATAATCTCAGAGGGTTATAATTATAGGTAACTTGGTCCTAATAAAGCTCTTAGGCATTCCTAAATCATGCTCAAACGGGTCAGAACTGAAAGTCAAAGCAAAAGTCAAACTATGTGACTTTCGGTCCCGAACCGAGCCTAAACTGAAAATTGTCGGGTTGAACATGTTTAGACATGTTCTTACATTAATTATCAAGTTATATTAATGATAAAACAAATTGCATAGCTTCTACATTGCTAATTATGCATTAATTTGAAAATAAGCTTCCTGTTGACTTTTTATAATCAAGTTTGACCCGACAATTGACCTACTTAGAGTGGGAATCAGAGAATACCCTTTTAAGGGCTTATTGCCCACATAATTACCAACTCATAGGTACATTCAAATTGAAATTAGACTGGACAAATTAAGATTAATGACAAAGTCAAATCTTAATTACGACGGTTTGACTTATTGGTTTAAAAACTAATTAAAAGAACTAAACAAGGATTAGAACTCTTACTTGCTATCTTTTCTACACTTCTTAATCTTCTCCCAAGTCAGCTACTTCCAGAATTGAGTGTTTGAAATGTTGCAAGTGAATGAGCAAATGAACAACTCAACTCATGGCCTTTACATAGGTGTTTTGATGCAAGTAGATCATGCCAAGCAAGTCTATAGATGTTATGGGATCATTCCAAGTGTCCCTAGGTCCTTTAAAACCATCAAACAAGCTCCAAGTATCAAAAACCAAGCTTCTAAGTCGGTTAAACCGGCTGTACAGGCAGCTGGCATGTTTTTTCTGCATCTGGGCACCTTAGGCGGCCCGCGTAAGAGTCCATAGGGACCTTACGCGCCCCGTGTGAAGGTCCAGTCCGATCAACAAGTTTCCCATATTTGCAATTTTGGTCCCTGGTCCTTCCAAACTTGATTTTAACTTGTTTTCTTGCACTTCTAACCCCCAAACTTGACTTTTAAGGACCCCAAGTTATAAACCAATTTTGTTAAGTCCCTGGTTATTCATACGATCACCGAAAAGTCTTAAATTTCAACGTTGATGCTTTTAACCCCTTGTATACGAATATTGTCATAACTTTCTCATACTTTATCGAAATCTTGTGAAATTTTTATCACACATTCTCGTGAGCATATTTAATCATTACAAAGCTTCGGGTTTGCTAAAAGGTCACTCAGAGGTATACTTTAAACATTTTGACACATTTAACCCCTGTAGTTTGTAATTTCTCACTTTCTTCCACAATTAGCTTCGTATGATCCATGACAATTCGTTTAAGGGTATAAACATCATGTAGGGTTATTGAAAGATATATTTATTCACTGTTGACACATTGAATCCTTTTAAGCACATAGATTCCTTGTTTGTCAACTTTAGTCCCTCAAAATCAATCCTTTACACGTTTTAAGTCCATAACACGTGTTGATATATTATTGGACATGAATTTTCGAGGTGTTACAGTGATAGTGGGGAATTATACGCTTGGTCAAATTCAAAAACACCACTGCTAAGTGACTTAAAAGTGGGTGCTAGAAAACTTATTCTCCACCCTCTTGGCTTTGGTCTTCCTCACTATGCCGATTCCAACAAAGTACTTTTTTTTCATGGCACACATGAACAAGGTTATTGTGATTTATGAATATACCTGGATTTCGGTAGGATATATCAAGCAAAATTGCAGAATATAATAATATACTCAAAAGAAACCTAACTGTACTAACTTAATTGAACCACCACTATATTAGGGTCGGCTCAATAGTTTTTTACGAGCAGATTATAATATCAAGATTCTTTTTGTTTAAAAACACATTAAATATACTAGGAGTTCCTAAACCTTATATTCATGTATTGATAATCTGCTTTTTTTCAAAATACTGGTCAAGATCAGCCCTTCTATTATGGTATAAGTTGAATCTAATATCTGAATTAGTATGAATGGATAACACCAAAATTCATCACTTCTATTAAACTAGATTCGATACAATTATGGACTACTTGCTTTTCTCGCATAGAAGATTCTAGTAATCTCATCTCCAATTGCGGCTAAGGTAAACCTATAACAACTCTCATTAGAATTAATACTTAGTATGATAATTAGTCAATGAGAAAATCTTAACTGAGACACCCAAGTAATTCTGCATAAACCCTAAAATTCTCGGAACAATCGGAATCAGGATCAGGGCCCCTAAAACTCAAGGGGGGTAAACCCTAGTGAACAATTATCTACAATAATTGCTGTCAAATTCGAAATGTAAAAATCTGTCAACTCAGCAAGCCTAGTCTCGAACCGAGCTAGCCTATAAATAGACTGCTTCCCTTACGAACCGTAAGGGATAAGGCTTACGGTCCGTAAGCATGTCCCAAAAATTAGTATAAATAGCCGACATTGGGACTTGAATTCTCTCTTTGAAACGACGTAAATTCGCTTTACGTAGAACGAGTTATAGCAGAAACAGTACAATCAACACACACGATTCACGAAGTGCTGACGCAATCAGGGTATTAACTCAATCGCTATTACGATTCAACGTCCAATCGATTGTAACTATCCAACGATTGTTTAAGTGCCGCTCAAATTGAGTTTATACTTTGTTATTCATAGTGATTTCGACTTGAATGTTTAAGTGCTGTTCGAATTCGGACTATACTCTGTCATTCGTTGTGAATCCGTTGAATTGTTAAGTATTGCACTTTGTTAATCGTTGTGAGGGTTTAATCTCGTGAATTGACGTAACTGTTGTATTAGTTACTAACCCCGTTTGTGTGTTGTGAATTAAATTAGGTTAATCAAAGGCTAATCAGTAGGCTTATACTCTGCTCGTAAAATCCGCAATGTGAGTCATTCTCTTTTTATCAACTGTTTTACAAAACTCCAAACTATTTTCCAAAGTTATAATTACAGGGATTAAGTCTTTGTAATCACCAAATTACAGCCGGTATGTGGGGTTTTGTATACATTACTTGTTTCCCGTCACACTTGGACAAACGGGTGGCCAAGGGGTGATCTGACCACAGTCACAGACACCAATGGACAAATGGACTAGCCAATGGATGGTTGAGTGACAAATACTGTGGGTAGTTGGATTGATATCAGAAACATTGTGATCGCTCTTAATACTGTGAATTATAACAAATGAGTCGTTTTAGTAAAACTGAATGATTCACTCAGTATTTCCCCGCTGACAAAACCTTTTTCAAACATGTTTCAGGTGATCTATTGTGAGCTAAGAAAAGTGCCGTGAAGCACTACCAGCTTAGAAAAGTGGCTCAATGTAAATAAATAAAGAAACATGTTTTGAGAATAAAGATTTCCCTGTGAAATCACCTTATTGTAAATTAAAGGGTTTTATCCCTAAATTATGTAAACGAGCAGTTTGAAATATTGAAAGATCCTGTTTTAAAAAGACTTCCACTGTCGCCTAAATTAAATACCACGGGATTTCTGTCCCGCGGCTCCTGAAACGGGTCAAACCGGATCAGGGTCGTGACAGAAAAAGGTGGTATCAGAGCCACGGTTTTAAGCTTACTGATTTAAGCTCACTATTTTAAGCTTATTAATGATTTAAGCCTACTGAAAAATATTTAGGAAAATTCTAATTGCCATTCTGTGAATATATGCTTATTAACTGATTAATTGTTAAATTACAGTATGGGAAAACAAAAGATTTCCGCTATCTACCACAAATTAGATAGTACACCTACAGAAAAAGGAACCTCTTCCTCCGAATATCCAGCAAATCTAGAAGAAGGAATTTTTGTCCGTAAGGCAAATTATGAAAATCCTCTTACCCTAGAGAAAAGAAATTCGATTATTAGGAAGGGTCAGGAGAAAAAGAAACCCCAAGTCAAGAAAGTGAGGTTTAATCCAGAAATCCAGGAATTAGGCAATAATCTACCAGGGGAAGACAAATTAGATGAAAAATGGGCAAATCTGTATATGCTAGCTACTGTAGCAGAAAATGCAAATCTTTAAATTACTAACATCCTAAATCTAGTAATAGCACTTCCCACTACCCAGTAAATAAATAAATAAATCCGAGTGTGTTCTCTTTCCTGTTATCCTTTGTATAAATTAGTGTACAATAAAACTTCAATGTTTATTTGTTAAACTTTGTTCCAAAGTTTTAACTTAGCATTTTTGTGCATTTTGCATATATGCTACACAGCATGAGTGAGCTATCTGAAGCATTTCAGAATCTCAACCTCTATCCAGTGCCAATTGAAGTCTCCCACAACTTCACTGGTTACATTGCTGACTTGGAGGAACCCATTGAATTCAAAGCTCCACCTCCAGAGAAAGCAAAACCTAAAAAGAGAAGGCGATATGTAGGATGGAGGAAAGTGCGTAGGAGAAAACCCACAACTAGGAGACTCCCTAAAATAGAAAATCCTGTGAGCAAAGGGAAAGAAATAGAGACCGGTGAGAGTTCCAAACAAGCAGAGATAGAAATAAGGGAGGATAGTAGGCAAAAGGGAATAGAGATCGGGAAGAGCTCTAAACAACCTGAGGAAATCACATTCCAAGACGAAATAGACCGTCTACTGGCAAATTGTGATGTCATAGAACCTGTCAACAATAATCTTTACTCTTACCCTGCCACAGCCCAACTCCCAATAAACTTAGAACCATCTATTCCAGACCCACTAATCCACACACGACCTTTAGGCCAAATGGAAGAATGGTGGACAAATGACTGGCAATTCCAAAATATGATAAACAGTCCTTATACTTTTCTCCCACAATTTGATCCAGAACCTATCCCCAATCCGCCAATGAGCTATGAAAACTTAGCCGAACTTCATCAGTTTGGTGAAGAACTGATAGGTACAGGAAACAGAATCCGGGAAATGGGGGAACAAATCTCCTGGAAGTACGACGAAAGGGAGCGTCGCTACTAAACTGCCAGTTGATCAAAAAATAGTGGGGTTGGAAAGTCTGTTTATATCATAACCATAATAGTAAAATCTAACTCTGTAAAATGGGAAATAAAACATTGTAAGATAAACAGGGTGTATGGAAGCATATATAATCTATAAAACAAAATAGAAGTCGAGACATCGACAATTTTGGTTATAGATATGTGTTGTAAGAATTTATGTGTTTATGTGTGCTTATTTTGTTATCAATAATTAGATACTAATAATTCATATCAATACTAATTAGCAGATGGAAAACGCTAATAATGAACAAGTTAATGAAGTGAATCAATCTGAGCAAAATCAGGAAAATCAATATATGACTAGGCAAGATATCGAGAACATTGTTGCTCAAGGGATAGCCAATGCTATTCCAGAAATTATGGCTGCTGCTCAAAAACCTGCTGAACCACAACAATTAATTCCTAGTAAACGTACTTCGGAAGATAACGATAGCAACAACATAAATGGAGGCGACAATCATGACAATTATGACCCACGACAGGCCCCACTCCCTAAGAAAATGAAAGCTGCAACGCCTGGTTGCACTTACAAAGAATTTCTTGCCTGTAAACCAACAGAATTTGCGGGTAATGAAGGGGCAACTGCAACACTGCGTTGGTTAGAGAAAACCGAAGCAATAATTGCAATAAGTAAATGTGCTGAAGAAGATCAAGTGATGTATGCGTCAAATCTGTTCAAAGAAGGGGCACTAGAATGGTGGAACACAGTGCTACAAGCAAAAGGAAGAAGGGTGGCCTATGCGATGAACTGGGAAGAATTTAAGAGTCATGTAGAAAGAAAATTCTGTCCCGAATACGAAAAAGGAACAAATGGCCAACAAGTTCCTGAGTCATCGTATGATAGGCGTAGACTGTCGAGGATATACTTCGACATTCTTCGAATATGCGAGAGTGGTACCTACCCTGGCTTCACCAGAACCGGTACTCATTTCCCGTTATATTTGGGGATTAATCGGAGAAATCCGTAACATCGTTAAGGCTGCGAGACCACGCACTATTGACGATGCAGTAGAGTTAGCTAATACCTTAACAGATGAACTGGTACGCACAAGAGAAGAAGATCGAAAGAAGGAATTGGCTCAGAAAATTACCCAAGGATTTCGTGTGGGTAATACTAAGAAAAGAGGAACAGGGCAATCCTCATCACCTCCTTTCTGCAGAAATTGCAAGAAGAAACACTATGGAAATTGCAATATGATCTGCAACTTTTGCAAGGCAAGAGGACATCGTGAAGAAGACTGCAGAAGGAAAACAAGAATCTATTATAACTGCAGAGAAACGGGACATTTCCAATCTGAATGTCCTAAGTTAGCCACACCAGCAGACAATAAAGCTAAAACTACCGACGGAACTACCAAGAAAAATGCACGAGCATTTCAACTAACCACTCAAGAAGCCGAACTCATTCCAGATGTAATAACGGGTACGTTCTTAGTGCATAACGTGTATGCAAAAGTATTATTTGACTCTGGTGTAAACCAAAGTTTTATTAATACTTCATTTTGCCAAGCTCTTAAGTTACCATTAACCACCCTTAGGCAGATCTTTACTGTCGAGACGGCAGATGGAAGTTCTGTTAACATAGAGAAGGTTTTGCGAAACGGAAGGATAGAACTTTTAGGCCATAAGTTTTCTGCAAACCTGTTACCTATGAAATTAGCTGGATTCGATGTAGTGTTAGGAATGGATTGGTTAATAGCCAACCATGCTCGAATCCTTTGTGATAAGAATTCCGTAGAAATTTGTACCCCCACAGGGGAAGTAATTTTAATTACAGGAAATAGACCTCGAAAGCCACTGAAATTCATTTCAGTAATGAAATTGGCTGGTTATTCAAGGAAACAAAAAATGGTATATATGATTTCTGTAATTATTAACACTAAAAGTAAGGGACTCCAGGACATCCCTATAGTTTCAGAATACCCCGACGTCTTTCCAGAAGAATTACCTGGGGTACCACCCGATAGGGAAGTAGAATTTAGAATTCATCTAATTCCGGGTACTACACCAATAGCCAAGGCACCATATCGATTAGCACCTACCGAAATGCTAGAGTTGAAAAAGCAGTTAGATGAATTACTAAGCAAAGGATTTATACAACCGAGTTCATCCCCTTGGGGAGCACCAGTGTTGTTTGTGAAAAAGAAAGACGGATCAATGAGAATGTGTATCGATTATAGGGAGCTGAATAAGGTTACAATTAAGAATCGATACCCATTACCTAGGATTGACGATCTTTTTGATCAACTTTAAGGCGCTAGGTATTTCTCGAAAATAGACTTAAGATCTGGATATCACCAGCTGAAAGTACAAGAGGAAGACATACCTAAAACTGCTTTCAGAACTAGGTATGGACATTATGAGTTTACAGTCATGCCCTTTGGACTAACAAATGCCCCAGCAGCATTTATGGACATGATGAATCGGATCTGTAAACCATATTTGGATAAATTTGTGATCGTTTTCATTGACGATATACTTTTTTATTCTAAAAGTCAAGAAGAACATTGTAAGCATCTACATGCACTCTTAAAATTGTTAAGAAAGGAAAAGCTTTATGCCAAATTCTCGAAGTGTGAATTCTGGCTGCAGGAAGTACAATTTTTAGGGCACATGGTGAATCACGAAGGAATTTACGTAGATCCTGCAAAAATAGAAGCAATCACCAATTGGAAGGTTCCACAAACAGCTATGGAAGTTAGAAGTTTTCTAGGCTTAGCTGGATACTATAGACGATTTATTAAAAATTTCTCTAAGATAGCTGTACCTTTGACTAAGCTAACCTGTAAGGCAGTTAAGTTTGAATGGGGACCTAGACAAGAAGAAGCTTTTAAGATTTTAAAGCACCGGTTGACGAATGCTCCAATTTTAGCTTTACCCGAAGGAACAGAAGATTTTGAAGTATATTGTGATGCTTCAAAATTAGGATTCGGATGTGTATTAATGCAACGCAAGAGGGTAATTGCGTATGCCTCTAGGCAGTTGAAGAAGCACGAAGAAAATTATACGACTCATGACCTAGAGTTAGGAGCCATAATTTTTGCCCTTAAAATCTGGAGACATTATCTGTATGGAAGTAAGTTTACTATTTATACAGATCATAAAAGTTTAAGGTACATATTTGGGCAAAAAGAGTTAAATATGAGGCAAAGAAGATGGATGGAAATCTTAAGCGATTACGACTGTGATATTCAATATCACGAAGGAAAGGCGAACGTAGTCGCAGATGCCTTAAGTCGTAAGTATCATGAAAAGCAAAAGCGAATCCGTGCTCTTAGATTAAATCTACAATTAGATTTAATGGAACAATTGAAGAAAATTCAGGAAACGGCAATCAAGGACGATTCCGAAGGAATGAAAGGTTACCTAAAGGAACTAGAACAAGGAAAGGATGGAATTTGGAGATTCCACAAGAAACGAATCTGGGTACCTAAACAGGGAGTATTAAGAAATAAGATTCTAGAAGAAGCTCATAAATCTAGATATACCGTACATCCAGGAAACAATAAGATGTACCAAGATTTAAGAAATAATTTCTGGTGGATAGGAATGAAAAAGGACATAGCTGAATACGTAACTAAGTGTCTTACTTGTTCACAAGTTAAGGCAGAACACAAGAAACCTTCAGGACTACTACAATAGTTAGAAATGCCTGTATGGAAATGGGAACTTATAACAATGGATTTTGTTACTAAGTTACTCAAAACCAGAAAAGGTAATGATGCAATTTGGGTAATTGTGGATCGATTAACCAAATCAGCTTATTTTCTACCAATGAAGGAAACCTTTAGCATGGAAAAGCTAGCCAAGTTGTACGTAGATGAAGTAGTATCTTTACATGGAGTCCCACTCTCCATTGTATCAGATAGGTATAGTCGTTTCACTTCCCATTTCTGGACAAGTTTCCAAGAAGCAATGGGAACCCGACTAAATTTAAGTACTGCGTATCATCCTCAAACCGACGGACAAAGTGAAAGGACGATCCAAACCTTGGAAGACATGCTCCGAGCATGTGTAATTGACTTTGGTGGTAATTGGGATAACCATTAACCCTTAATTGAATTCTCCTATAATAATAGTTATCATTCAAGCATCGAAGCTGCTCCATTCGAAGCACTGTATGGACGCAAGTGCAGAACCCCAGTTTGTTGGGCAGAAATAGGAGAAAGTCAATTATCAGGTCCAAAAATCGTACAAGAAACCACTGATAAGATAACACAAATCAAGGAAAGACTGAAGACGGCTAGAGATCGCCAGAAAAGCTACGCAGACAATCGCCGCAAGCCACTAGAGTTTCAGGTAGGAGACAAAGTACTCTTGAAAGTTTCTCCTTGGAAAGGAGTAGTACGATTTGGTAAGAAAGGAAAACTGAGTCCAAGATATGTTGGACCATTTCCAGTGATCCAACGAATAGGACCAGTAGCTTATCGTTTACAACTACCAGAAGAATTAGCTGGAGTACATGATGTGTTTCATGTATCCGATCTCAAGAAATGTTTATCCGACGAATCCCTGGTAGTACCTCTTCCAGATATAGAGGTAAATGAAAAGCTGAAATTTGTAGAGAAACCCCTACAAATTGAAGACCGAAAAGTCAAGTTTCTCAAACACAAGCGACTAGTACTAGTAAAAGTCAAATGGGATTCAAGGAGAGGACCAGAATACACTTGGGAGCTGGAATCAGAGATGAAGCGAAAATACCCTCATCTATTTTAGTAAATCTCAAGGACGAGATTTTCTTAAGGTGAAGAGGATATAACAACTCTCATTAAAATTAATACGTAGTATGATAATTAGTCAATGAGAAAATCTTAATTGAGACACCCAAGTGATTCTGCATAAACCCTAAAATTCTCGAAACAATTGGAATCAGGATCAGGGCCCCTAAAACTCAAGGGGGGTAAACCATAGTGAACAATTATCTACAATAATTGCTGTCAAATTCGAAATGTAAAAATCTGTCAACTCAGCAAGGCTAGTCCCGAACCGAGCTAGCCTATAAATAGACTGCTTCCCTTACGGACCGTAAGGGATAAGGCTTACGGTCCGTAAGCATGTCCCAAAAATTAGTATAAATAGCCGACATTGGACTTGAATTCTGTCTTTGAAACGACGTAAATTCGCTTTACGTAGAACGAGTTATAGCAGAAACAGTACAATCAACACACACGATTCACGAAGTGCTGCCGCAATCAGGGTATTAACTCAATCGCTATTACGATTCAACGTCCAATCGATTGTAACTATCCAACGATTGTTTAAGTGCCGCTCAAATTGAGTTTATACTTTGTTATTCATAGTGATTTCGACTTGAATGTTTGAGTGCTGTTCGAATTCGGACTATACTCTGTCATTCGTTGTGAATCCGTTGAATTGTTAAGTATTGCACTTTGTTAATCGTTGTAAGGGTTTAGTCTCGTGAATTGACGTAACTGCTGTATTAGTTACTAACCCCGTTTGTGTGTTGTGAATTAAATTAGGTTAATCAAAGGCTAATCAGTAGGCTTATACTCTGCTCGTAAAATCCGTAATGTGAGTCATTCTCTTTTTATCAACTGTTTTACAAAACTCCAAACTATTTTCCAAAGTTATAATTACAGGGATTAAGTCTTTGTAATCACCAAATTACAGCCGGTATGTGGGGTTTTGTATACATTACTTGTTTCCAGTCACACTTGGACAAACGGGTGGTCAAGGGGTGATCTGACCATAGTCACAGACACCATTGGACAAATGGGCTAGCCAATGGATGGTTGAGGGACAAATACTGTGGGTAGTTGGATTGATATCAGAAACATTGTGATCGCTCTTAATACTATGAATTATAACAAATGAGTCGTTTTAGTAAAACTGAATGATTCACTCAGTATTTCCCCGCTGACAAAACCTTTTTCAAACATGTTTCAGGTGATCTGTTGTGAGCTAAGAAAAGTGCCGTGAAGCACTACCAGCTTAGAAAAGTGGCTCAATGTAAATAAATAAAGAAACATGTTTTGAGAATAAAGATTTCCCTGTGAAATCACCTTATTGTAAATTAAAGGGTTTTATCCCTAAATTATGTAAACGAGCAGTTTGAAATATTGAAAGATCCTGTTTTAAAAAGACTTCCGCTGTCGCCTAAATTAAATACCACGGGATTTCTGTCCCGCGGCTCCTGAAACGGGTCAAACCGGGTCAGGGCCGTGACAAAACCCTAGCCCTAATCTCTGTCTCGTCTATGGCACTGACCTCGTTATTTAGTTTATATTGTTTCAAAGTTTGATTTTGGATATGTTGAGTTATAAATCCGAAGTTGTGCATATGATCTAGGGTTTTGTGGTCATTTGGTTTATCCTTCTATACTCAATTGGCGGAAAGGGCTTAGTGTATATTATTGCTGATGTCTGAGCTTTATGATATGTCGTCTTTTGTATTCAGTTGTTACTGTTGTTGTCAAGCTTATCTTTAATGTTTGTTAGTAAATCTAAGTTGTGGTCACGTATAACTGTTGATGTTCAAGCGTGGTATTTGACCAGTTTTTAGTTGTTGATCACTTGCTTATTATTAGATCATTATATGGTGGGATTGCAAATAAGTTTACATTTTGAACTATTAGCAGTGAAACCCTAGATTATGAGAATAGACCTTCATAGAAAGTTTTGACAGACTAACCATGACTCCACTCTATGATTTGGACATTTGCGTATGATCTCTTTATACCGGTCCCATGCTTTAATGACTTATTCCCCATGTTGTTGAAGAAAAGTGAGGATTGTGTTTCTGGGCTTGTTGATTTTAGTTGCTAAAAAATGTTTCTTTAAGAACTTATCAACTAACATGTCCTAGGTGGTTATGGAACTACCTTCTTGGGTGAGAAGACAACTTCAGGCTTTCTCAACAAGTGAAAATGGAAACAGGCATAGTTTAATCGCATCTGGCGAAAGACCATTGATTTTCAATGTCACAACATTGCAAAAACATGTTAACGTGCGCGTTTGGATCCTCATCTTCTAGTCCAGAGATTTGACAGCTTGTATAAATAAAAGTTATAACTTGAAGTGAGATTGCGAATATCTTTGAATGAGTAGCAGGAAAAATGATACTAGATTGAACAGTGTTGGAAGGTCGAATATGATGTGAAATCAAAAGTTCAACATCTGATTCCGCCATGATAGCTAATGCTTCGAGTTCCCCCACTTCTTGGTGTTTTGGCTCTTTCTGAATCTGTGCTGGCGCTACCTTATCCTTCTTCTTCTTCTTTGGCTTCTTGGGAAACGATCTTTCGGGTGCAGAAAGCGGCTCTATTACTCTACCAGATCCTATTATAGGCATAAACAAGTATTTTCCTATGTAAACTAAGAAAGTAAATAACAAACACAACAAATAAATGACTACAATACTAAAGCAAAGTCTTTCTTAATAGTACCGTGACCTTGGCAAAGGCGCCAACTTGACGTGCTTAGATAATAATAAATAAATTGACACAGAACACAGGCAAGTTTTAAGGATAAACACACTAATACTAACTACACACAATCTAGGTAAGCATACCTATCAGTATACAATATAGCCTAGGTAAGTACCCCAAGTATCCATACGTGGACACTAAAATGTAATAATACTGAACCTATTACTTTGTATGCAATTTATCAACTACAGAAAATCAATACTTAAGATCTAACAATTTAAATAACTAAGAATTACTACCAAGAGTTGAGAATGTATAACCATTTTTGACTTGAATCAACGACAATTACTTAGATTGATGATAGACGATTATGCTAAACCACTCCAAGACCTAACTTACCTATGTCGTGTGCTAAAATAGATAGATAGAGCCAATTACGGTTAATCTTATCAAACTAGGGTTATGGCTATAGACACACCTTTAGACCTAATTAAAAAGACTAGTGATAGTATGAATTCTTATGATTTAACCTTTCTAGCCTAGTGCTCAAGGCGGTTAGCGAACCGAGAGAACTAAAACTACCAAGGCGAGGCATTTAGAAAACCTAATTAGTTTCTACATCCTTAGTAATATGTTACCGATTAAAGTGTCAAGCCCTAGGCTAATCGACGTTAATATACCATAGAGATAGTAAATATTGAATCAAACATGCGTAACCTAATAGAAAGACCAATTTCACCACACAACTAACATCATAACCAATTTCAACGTACACACATATGCATCATAAGAATCTGACCATACTACACTACTAAAATCATACAAGCAGGAAATCAGTCATCAGTCATAAACAAAACATCGTATCATCACATCTGGACAATTATATCTAAGTTTAGCCAAACATGATAAAAAAATCAACATTAAAATCAAATTTATCATAATTACAGAAAGTTCAAAAACTAGAAAACTGTAAAGAATAACCCGTGGAATAAGTCTACTGCTCCCCCGTGCCTTTAATCTTCAGTCTTGTCCTCTTTTCTCTTTCAGTATTGTTTCTTCTCTTCTTCACAGCCTTTTTTTAGCAAGTTCTTTGAATTCCAGCCTAAGTAGTTAATGCGGTAAAATATCGGAATATCGGTCAAGGACCGATATTTGAGATTTCGGTTATCGCGGTAGGATATCGGTAATTTAATATCATACTAAATTTATATATATAGCAATTTAACACTAACAATTGTAACAAGTAAGAACTGATTAACACTTAAAACACTAACAGCCAACAATTAAGACTTAAAACACTAATAGTAGCAATAAGAAGAAAAATGAACGGTAGAAATAAGAAGAATGGTACTGATATCGGGAAAATCGGTGATTTATCGATCAAATATCGGTCCAATATCTGTCAAATATCGGACAATATCGCTGATATTATCAATACGATATTCTAACCAATATTTTGTACCGTTATCTCGGTAGGGGACCGATAACCGATATATCACTTATATATCGGGATATTAACTACATAGATTCCAGCCTCTCTGGGTTTATAATCGTATCCTTTTTATATTACGGACTAAACGCTAGCTTTGACTTGCTTACGAGTTGTAAACATGGACTAGGCCCACGGCTCGTAACTATATAACTGAAATCAACTCTGGCTCACTTTTTCAACTGTAATGTGGTCAGTTGGCAGCGCATACGATTCATAACTCATGGGTCGGGCACGGTTTGTAAACATGTTATTCTCCTGATCCATCTTCTACTTTTCACCCATTGTTCCAATTATGCCCTTGTATGTCCAAAACACCCACTTTTCTGTATTTACCTGCAAATCTCAACACAACGTTAATTCATACATATTCTTATCAGATTTGCTACAGTTGCCCCTTAGAAATGGGTCTTTTACATTAGAATATTACGTATCCTACGGCTACATCACACGTCTAGAAGCAATTCAAATATTCCCGGCTTATGCTTCTTACAAGAAGTTTAAGGTCTATCAGGTGGACGTGAAATGTGCATGGTGTAGATGAAGAAGAGGTGTGTGTTGAACAACCCCCTGGGTTCGAATATCCAAATCATCCTGATAAAGTTTAATTACTCAACAAGGCGTTATATGGACTTCAACAAGCTCCTAGGACATGGTATGAAACGTTGTCGACCAATCTTTTGGAGATAATGGGTTTAGGCGTGGATTAATCGACTACACGTTTTTTATTAAAGAGGAAGATGGGGACCTTTTGCAAGTGCAAGTGTTTGTGGATGACATAATCTTTGGACCGACCAATGCGGTGCTTTCGTAACTTCAATGTTTCCATAACTTGTTTGTAAACATTTCAAATAAAACTACTACATGTCATATAACTTCTAGTTTGTTTTGTCCGTTATATTAAATAGTGTGTGGACCAGGTAATAATGGAATCTTTAAAATGAGTTAGCCAACGTAGGTGTTTGTCTCATGATAAAATGAGTTGGGTTGGAAATAATATATTTCTTGTTTTAGTTTAGGCTAATTATATAAATATGAATCAAAACCAATTAGTTAAATAAATATTATTTTTTTATTAAGTTGATCAGTTTTTTTTCCAAAATTTCCCACATCAACAACCTTACATCATGGTTTTTGCGCTCACCGTTATACTGACTTGATAATAATAATGTCCCCGAGTTGTAAATGTTAATGAACACCAAAGGGAAAACAATTCCAATAACGAGAATCAGACGATTATTACGGAATCAAAACGATTGCGGAGTTACAGAAACAGATTACAATTTAAACCTAAAACCCCTAATCAGCTGATTAACAATCCCTGGAGTTTAGGAACTTATATAATTCTATCTTAACTTCACAACTATTGCAGAATGACCAACAAGCCCTGTACTATAACAAACATCATATATTGACAATTCCAAAACGTGTTGAGTTTATTAATTTTGAGTTTATATTCAATAATCTCCACCATAAAGTGATAATTGAGTTCAACCCAACCCCAATGATCATATACATAATTCAAAGTTTGGTCAAGGAAGAGATTTGGTCAACATATCAGCTAGTTAACTTGTCCTATCTCTGGGATGAAATAAAAAGAGCGGTTGAATAAGTCGACAAGGTAGTGCTCTCATAACTTCTTTCTTTGATACTAATACGTGATTTGGTTTGTCAAATTTATAATATAGTAGTGGACTCGAAAATTATGGTATTCTTGAAATGAGTTAATTAGTTAGTTCGTCTAGGTACACGTAAAGTAGTAACTCGTCTCATGAAAAAAAGAGTGTTTCGCAATATTATGTTTAATAAAGTGTCTACTTCTCTTATGTTCATATTTTTGTTCTATAAAAGATCTTAATTAATATCAAAAAATGGGATACAGTTCGAATTTTAACAGAAGTGGTTTCATGGTCATCTAGACCAAAAAGAATCATAAAATCTTGTAAACAACCAACAAAGTAAATTATAGAGAAAAAAAGGTTGAATGAGGTGTAAACATGTTTATGTGTAAATATAATCTAGAACACAAAATAAGCATATAGACAACACATATTCTCATTGAATTATACCATGTACAAACTAGTGCTCCTCACAACATGATATCACTCAAAAGCTAATCATTCATAAAGTACAACAAAATACTGATAAAGATTATGACAATAGTCATGTCCTATTTATACATGTGACTAAATTACCCTAGTTACATCAGCTAACCCCACTGTAATTCTTGATCACCGGTAGTGGCAAAGCTTGAGATTTCCAACCCGGGGTCGAAATCGTATATACCAAAATATTTCTATAAAACCAGGAGGTCAAATGTGACAACCCTAAAAATTTCAGGTATCTGTACGATTTATTTATATTTAATTAATGCTAAATTACTGTGCTTGCTTACAATGGTGGTTAAACTGCTTCTTGAATTCCTGATACATACATATTCATGCATATTCATGCATCATACTGTATCATTGCCACTTCGTTTATTACTGATGCACAAAGGCGCAGTTAGCAGTAGCACAACGAACGAATACCCCAGTAGATATGCTGACATAGCCAGCACCAGGCAGACACTGCCTCTAAGGCCTGTATGAGCCAGGAATAGTTTACTACACTATTAGAGAGTGTAGGGAAATGAGGGTTGTAGAACTGCGTCACTAGGTGATAGTTATAGTGACCGGATGTGCCTAAAACATGTTTTAAACACAAAATTCTGCACTTTAATATAAAATTCAGCATTTAATATAACTAGTAAAGTGCAAAAACATGGGAAAATAATACTAGACACTTTCCAAAGTGTCGGGAATCCTTTGTGTCACTAAAAATAACATTAAGGACACTTTAAATGCTTATTAAGCACTTTAACGGATCAGTATCCAACCGAACAACCGGATTTCACCCGGAACATAAAAATATTGTCATCAACACTATTTTTCTTTTTCTGAGCCAGTTAGGGTCCCCGAGTACCCTAACACCCGTTATAAATTGTAACACACTAGAAATTGGTTTAACCTTCTAATTAATCTTAACTAACTAGTTGAAAACAAACCAAACCCCCCCCCATTCTAACCGAAATCGTCCCATGGGGGACACACCCCACCTAGTTTTGAATATTTTATTCATGGATGTCTAATATCATCAAGACATTATATACATTGGGTAATAGTTGTTGGTGAATTATAAGAAGGCATGAAGGTTAATCTTCTCATTCTCATAAACACTTAATCAAAACTTCAACTCTCTCTCCCTCTTGCACATATCCTCGGCCGAACACCATAGCCAACACCTCACCACTTTCCAATTTCAATCTTACCATTTTACATACAACCAAAGGTGAAGGATCACATATAAGGAGTCTCGGTGCTTACGGATTGTCAAGGACCTCACCACAACGCTATTAACCACCCATTTTTCGTCTAGTTTCTTCCCTAGCCTTGAGCTAGTTGTAAGTGCTTCTAATCACCTTCTTGATCTTGTCTAAAGTGGTTAATAAAAGATTTGTCGGATAAAAATCATAAACACTCAAGAACAAAACTTAAAGTCTACTAAAAATGATGAACATGGTGGTTAATGAGTAAATATTAGTGTAAAACTCTTGGATCTTGTTTTGTTATGATTCTTTTATGTTGTTTGATGCTAGTAGTAGTTCGGATCGTCATCTAACCTGGCTAAGTCATGTTCATGGAACATGAACTAGTGTATGTTAAAGCATGAAAGTGATTAGATGATGAACTCTACTACTTATGAACATGAACTTGTGTAAAAGTGATTTTTCTTATAAAATGAAGTTCTAAACTAGTAGATCTAAAGATCTACAAGTGGTATTTTCGAAGTACCAAGTGTAAAATGAAATCATGTTTAGAAGCTGGATCTTTCTTAAGACAAAGGTGTTTTTGTGAACAAACAAGTGTGTAGACACTTGTGTAACAAAAGGATTTAACAAAGGAATGTTTTTGAGATTTTTGACTAGAAGTTGTATAAATGCATTTTCTTTAAAAATAGGATTTTCAAGAAACCGATTTCATTTATAAAGATAGGAAGATCTACTAAAGATAATGGAAGGTTACTACACACTTTTACATAACCCACAAGTTCAGGTGTTTGCGATTTATGTATATTTTTTAGTAGTTCGATGTTGGAATATTGTTTGTTGATGATTGAGAAAATGGTTGATTGGATTTTGAAAAGAAAATGATACGCTTGTAAGCGTGCCCACCTCCAGTTACAGAGGAAACTCTGGCGAAATTTTTATAGAAATATAAACACTTGGAAATATTTTTGGTAACAAGTGTCTATAACTATATTTTTAACTTGTTTTCAAAATGTAAATTTCGCCACAATTTTATTACAAAACTTCTAAGTGTCGGAGGTGGGATTTTCATAAAAGAAGACTTGTTAAATATATATTTAGTATATATTTTTCATAGTAACACTTGTGAGATTTTTATGAATATTTTGTGAACTACGTAAATATTATTTTTAGAGTAAAAAAATAATATTACTGGAATACACTGAATAATAACGACTCCAAAATAATACTAACGCCTTCACAATAAATATTTAAGTTACACCGGTATTATTATTATTACCACCCGAACTTTAAGTCAAACTTATGTAGTTTCGGAAAAATACTCGTAAGTGTGTATTTTGATAAAAGTATTATTTTGGAAAATGGTATGTAACAAAATATAGTATTTTTGGGAAAAATATTTATATTTTGGAAGTGGAGTATTTTAGACAAATGAAATAAAATATATTTTATTAAGTGAGACTTAATAATATATTTCGAAGTTATACTAACGCACATGTATTAAAGCCCCCAATCCTTGGGAAGGAATATATTTACCAAATAATTACGAAGTGTAATTACGAAATAGTTGCCTAACTATTTCCCAAAGACATTAAACCTTAAGCTAAGGCACGGTCGTCCGTCTAATAGAAGTCAGTACGTGTAGGTCGTCGCACAGCAGGTTGACTGGGAGATTCTAGTTAGAGACTGTAGGATCGTTTTTCGACCCGAACGAGTCGTTCAGAGGAGTTTTGATCAGATACAGGTGCGGAAAACAAGTATCTGACTTAGAAACAGCTAGCAAATCACTTTTAACACCTTGTTGTACTGATATCTGACAAGTTACATCCAAATCTCACACCGGCAGCACCTCGGTATGAAAACGTACAACTGTTACCTGGTTTCGCTTATGTAACCCTTTATATAGGGCTTGAGGTTTCGCTCCAAGAGACATGCCGTATGAGCGAAACCACCAACTGACAAATAAGCGAAACTTCTAGGACCATATAAGCGAAACCTCTATGTTCCTATGAGCGAAACCTTGACCTAGAATACATACAATCTCCTGTTTTCTTGTAACGTGCCCTGATCTAACAATCTAATAATAAGACTCGATACAAGACGAAGTCGACAGATGTAGTGCACCAACAAACTCCCCCTCAGATGTTGACGAGTCGTTCATCGAGTCTTTGACAATGTCGTGTCTTCGCACCTTCAGTCTTGATCAGTCTCTGGGCTTCTTACTCTATCTCTTCATCTCTTTCTCTCTTAGATATTGACATCTTTAAATTCATCACCACCAACATGCACTCTCCCTCAAATATTGACTCATCCTGCATAAAACTCTACCACTAACATAAGTTTTATGATAAACATTTAAGCATAAAGACATCATTTGAAAATATCTCAAACAAATATATCAATTCATTTCTGATGAACCACTTGCAACTATATCGTTTTTCTTTTATAAAAACAAACACATTCTCCCAAACCATCTGTTCATCATGTTTAGCACTTGGAATTTTGAAAATCAGCTTTTCAATATCAGTCGTCGAAAATCTTTTTGAATTTTTCAAAATTTATGCTAAAACACACTAAAATCTTTTTGGATTTTCTGAAAGAAAGTAACTAACACCACTTGTAAAGACAAATACTAACACCAATTGTAAAAATGCAGAAAATAAAATATTTACAAGCAATATTTTTTTTGTGAGTTCGTGTAAGAGGATCATATCAATTAATGAGACATGTCACTAACACCGTTAAGCTTCATTTCATTTTAGCTATAAACAATTCACCTAGATTGTCAGTATACTGATCCACTTAAATTTTCACACAAAGTTCAGTTGATCCAAGATACGATATTAATATATTAAACACTTAAACGTATCTGTGTGTCCCACTACTTGAATATACTCCCGTATCCAGATCCCAATATTCAGTCTTACAGGTGAGTATACCACAAATGATATCTGTAAAGGGGTTATGTGCGAGGGCCGTGAGAGCTCAGGTCGATACTTTCGTATACACAAAGAGATGACGGCTTCGACTTTTTGGTGTGTCCCCTTTAGAGGATCTTTTGATTACAACAGCAACGACTATCAATTTTATTGTTTCATCAGCTTGCCGCTGAGGGCGATGCTATATTTCAAGCATTTGCGAAAAGCATTATCCGAGAACTAGGTCAGTATTTCCGTACAGCAGAAGTCCTGGGATAATACCCCAGATATCACTGAGCATAAAGACCTAGTATTTCAGAATAAGGGACCTTTCAAACAAGATTTCAGGGGTTACCTATATATCCAAGCAGTTTTGTTAACCCACAGAATAAGCAAGTTTGATTTTTATGTTTATATCTCGTCACAATTTACTAAATGTGTAAAAACCTACCGACACATCCACAGTGAGATTGTTTATCACATTTTATCTTTACAATTCTTTAGCATGTTGTGACAGTCCACTGATGTACTATCATTTCCTCTTTTCACAACGAAACTCATTTTTGAATTTTATCATGTTTTTGGCTTTTTCAAATTTTCTAATGTTTTTGGATTTTCTGAAATTTTCTACTCCCCCTAAAATGCAAACACATTTCAAAGGAAATTTGAAAACAACTAAACTCTTGACCCACTTGAAACATAAAATGCAACACAAACTGTACAAAACTTGACAACCGATATCAAATCACATCAAATCGCCATACATTTGGCATAAACAATCAGAACTCCCCCTATCAACAAACTATTTTCCCATTTATATTTCAAAACACTTAAGTTTGTTTTAATCAAAATGGTTTTTCCGGAAAATAAGTTTGGATGATTTTACCACTTGTAGGTATATTAATACTAGGTTCGGGGATGTGGTTCATCATCTTGTCTTTCAACTATTTGTAGGAAAATGCAAGTACAAATTAATGTCCTTGATTTACCATATGCAAGTATGCACAATCAAATCTTCTAACCACTTAGTAAACAAACACAAACAAACCTTTTTACCGTTTGTATGATTGACATTACCGAATAAATCCTTAAGAAAGATGTCGATACCTGCTCATCTCTTACCAACCTGGGAGCTCCGGCAAGTCAGGTTTTTAGTCGAAGAAAATATCCACCCAAGCCTGACCAGCCTTGGGTTTAACCGAGTCACCATCACTCGGTTTCTTACCTTTCCTCTTCCTCTCATAAAATTCTTTAACCCCTTTGACTTTTCGGTCAATCATCTTTCCAAAGATATGTTTTACCTTGGGGTTAAAGACCTTCTCAGCATCAAACTCCTGTTTGTCATTATAAAATTGATTAGAAATTTCAACTTTACCAATTTTCTTTTTATAATTTTCAGCCCGAAGTGATGGAAAATCCTCATCATTCACAGTCGGAACTGATTTTTCATTTTTCAAAATAGCTTCACTTTTCGAAACAACTTGTGGCTCATCTGACTTTGTGGAGTCAGATTCATCGCCAGAAGATAGCTCCTCTGATTTTGACCTATCAGAATCATCGCTAGAACTTTCAGCAGCTTTCTTAACAACCCATTTCTGATTGTCAGCGTTAGCTCTCTTCTTGTAAAACTTGTTTGAACATTCACCAATTTCAAATGTAGAAGTTTTAAACAATTTTGTTCTATCAATTGGTGGTTCAAACTCAACTACCTTCTCTTTGAGTTTACGAGATACTCCCTGTTTTGATTGTATTGCCTTAAAACAATCTCTGGCAATATGTCCAACAGTGTTGCATTGGAAACAGGTTCTCGAATCCTTCTTCTGCTCAGCCATCTTCTTCATTTCATCTTGCTTCTTTGCAAGGAACTCATTGTTTGACTGTCTCCAGAAATCTTTCTTTTCTTCTTCGTCTGCTAACGTTCCTGAAACAAATGTCATTTTGGAGTTAAAATCACGAACATATTTTTCATTTTTCTGTTTTTCTGTTGGAATAAAACCTAACCCTTTCTTTTTGAAATTACCGTTATGGTTTGATTTCTTTAGGAAACCAGAACCAGAACTGTAACCCTTTTTCTTATTTAATCTCTGTTGTACTCTTGAGGCGTAATGTTTAGGTTTTTCATTAAGACATAAGTCTTTTATTTCAGAAATATTAATTTCTGTGAGTTTGAAAACCTTGTTTATTAATTCTGTTTTAACACCTCTTATTGGAAATTCCCCATCAAAATATAATTTGTCAGAATCATTCAAAGTATAAGCAACTTTAAACGATTCATCATCCAAATTAGATTTTGATAACAGGAATTCTCTATCATACACTATTTTATCCTGTTTTTCTGTTTGACCCGGAGTGCTTGACTCGGATTTTGACTCTGACGCGGACTCCGACTTTGACTCTTCTGTTTCATCATTTTCTAACACATGATCCACCACTATCTTCATCAATTAAGACTGTTGATCAGTGTCAGACGATGTATAAACGACATCAATACTTTCTGGTAGATTGACTGACGACTCCGAATCCCATTGAAAGTTTGTTGCCTTTTTTACTCTTTCATCATTTGGATTTCTAGCCGAATATCCATTTTCCAAAGGGGGTGGACACTTGTTGTAACTGACACCTTGTTTCTTACCAGATGTCGTCTCTACAGTGCCTTTCTTCTTTTTGGTCTTTTTCATATGAGTCTTTTCTTCAATCTTTTCTTCTGAGACTTTCTTTTCTTCAGTTACATCATTGTCCTCAAATGCCTTTAAGCTTTCAGCGGTCGGATAAATCCTGTCAATAACATAAGACGAATATGAGTAACTTTTCAATAACCGGTTAACTCTTTCAGTTTCAATTCTTTGAAGTTCAAGCTTCTGTTCGAGTTCACCACACTTCTCAATATAGTTGTTTACAATTTTTTGCTTGATCATAAACGCTCCCTGAAGTGTTTTCATTGTTGTAGCCTGCTCTTCACTTGTGTCATTGTACATATTCATTGCCCTGTTCAACACATCATATGATTCTTTCAATCTGTTCATATTGTGGATCAATAAACTGTTCTGTTTCTTTACAGCTTCACAGTTTTCACAAGTTATTGGACTCTTCTTTGCAATGGCTTCTTCATTAATCTCGAACTTTGGAATTTCTTTCACTTTTCTTCTCACTACCGGTACTGTCTCATCATCGCTGCTAACCGGTGTCTTTACCTTTTTCTTTTTCTTCTTTGCCTTCTCATCCTCACTATCACTTTCTGCCATCATCTTTAGGTGTTTTGCCATCTGTTTAGCATAGTACTCAGTATCATCATCACTTTCTTCTTCAACTCTGGCAACAAAAGCTGTGTAAGCTGTAGCTTGATCTGGAATGTAGTTATCCCAAGAGAAATTCTCCCAGCTAAAACCTTCAGGTAATTTCTCATCATTTTGATCAATCAAACAAGCTTTTCCATCAGCTGAGACATATTTATCCCAGTTAAATGACTTCTTTTCATCCTGATTAACTACACAAGCTCTTTTTCCAGTATCTTCAATGCTTCTTCCATGTGCAGTTTGTGCTTGATGTTGATGTTGTTGAGATGGTTGTTGAGCAACTTGATGGTAAATGGCTTTACGGTAGTAATCATGTTGTTGTTAAAAAGATTCTGAGCTCCACTTGCTTCACGGTTGGTGCACTCCCTCTTGAAGTGACCTTTCTCCCTACAACGAAAACAAGTGACTTTAGATTTATCAAAACCTAAAGTAGAAACATTAGCCTCACGAAGATCATCTCTCCCCGTAATTTGCTTGAATTTCTCAGCTCTCCTTAACACGCTGGCCAAACACCATTTTATGTCCATCAGTTCCATCTCTTCAGCATCTATCTGGTCATAATCTTCCTTTGTTAGCATTGGATTCCCGATACGACCTGCAACAAAACAACTGTAAGATTCTAAAACCATTCCCAATAAAGACATATGGTTTTTAGCAACTTCCTCAGAGTAATCTTGATCATTTTCAAGATTTAAAACAATGTTGCACTGAAGTTTTCTCCCATTTTTAGTTGCTGAAATGTTTGGATCAAAAGATGGAAATGATGTGAAACTAGTTTTGCTATTTGATCCTGATGATGTACTTCCAGGAGAATTCTTAGCGTTGTAAGCAGTTTCTATTTTTGGAGATAGATTTGTGGACTTCTCATTCACCCCTGCTTTGTAATACAACCCAATATCCTGTTCACCATCGAAATCTTTCATTCTAACAATCTTTCTTTGTTCCATTTCCTGAGCTTCCAACTTCTCAATGAATTTGCTCAAGGTTAACGTGCTAAAACCCTTTTTGTTCCTGAGCATCATCAGATATGTTCCCCAAGTCTCATGTGGTAATGCATCAGCAAGCTTTTCAATTAACTCTTCATTATCTTTGTTGATGCTTAATCTTTTCATGTTCACTAACAAGTTGCAATATCTTTCAATGATTTGTTTTGTACTTTCATTCTTGTCATCAGCACTCATGTCTTTTATCGCAACTTCCTCTTCATCATCATTTAATGGTCTCACATACTTTGTTTCCACACACTCCCATGCATCTAGGTAATTAGCTTGTACCCAGTTCTCAAAACGACCTTCCCAACCTTTGTACTCTTCAATGTTCATTAATTTGGGAGGCTTTTGCATTGTTCCCGTTTCGTTTTCGAGCACTGTATTCTGTGCAATAGTGATCGGGGTTACCGGAGTAGCGAATGCATTGTAAAATTCCTCGTCTATTTTTCAGATTTTAACAATTTTCCCACAACAGTCCTTAAAAGCGAAATCAGAATGTTGAGGTGATCACAAAAGCGAAACTACTAGGTGTTCACAAGAGCGAAACAACTGAAGTTGTTCACAAAAGCGAAACTACTTGGTCAAATGAGCGAAACCTCTGCTATTATGACACAAAAGCGAAATATGACTGTCCAAACGAGCGAAACCCCTGAATTTGTGTAACTATGAGCGAAACTAACACGGTCACAAAAGCGAAACCTCTGAATGTCCGTAAGAGCGAAACCTATTCGGAACCAAATTTAGTCCGTTTTTAATTCGAATTTTAACGCCAAACTCTCAGGGATTTATCTATGTCCAATTATACACAATCTGTGAAATTTTAAACTGATTTTGACCGGTAAAATTTTCTGGACAGAAGAAAGAAAGTGTGGAAGTAAGAAATTTTGATGAATTCCAGCTATTCTCTGCAGAACTCCTCCTCCTGAAGCTCTGATACCACTTGTAGGATCGTTTTCGACCCGAACGAGTCGTTCAGAGGAGTTTTGATCAGATACAGGTGCGGAAAACAAGTATCTAACTTAGAAACCGCTAGCAAATCACTTTTAACACCTTGTTGTATTGATATCTGACAAATTACATCCAAATCTCACACCGGCAGCACCTCGGTATGAAAACGTACAATTGTTACCTGGTTTCGCTTATGTAACCCTTTATATAGGGCTTGAGGTTTCGCTCCAAGAGACATGCCGTATGAGCGAAACCACCAACTGACAAATAAGCGAAACTTCTAGGACCATATAAGCGAAACCTCTATGTTCCTATGAGCGAAACCTTGACCTAGAATACATACAATCTCCTGTTTTCTTGTATAACGTGCCCTGATCTAACAATCTAATACTAAGACTCGATACAAGACGAAGTCGACAGATGTAGTGCACCAACAGAGACGCACTTCGGTGAGTTCATGTCCCCCTTTTTCTCTTAACTGTTTTCAGTTTTCTAAACTGCGGGGGTGAAATACGTGTTACTATGATTACGAGTACTTTTACACATGGTATGATTAGCGTAAGGAGGGTTACTACTTAGATCATGTGAGTGGGTAGGCGGGAACTGAAGGCCATTAATCCTCAGTATAGGACCGAGGGACAACAGCGGTAGATCTATCTGGGTGTAGCGAGCCCAGCCCCAGTCCCATCAAAACGGACCTCGGGGTGACTTTGTACCCAACGCAAAAATCTGCTAGGTTTGAGTCTTCCTACTGCACATCACACATATCAATGGCCTTGCAAACCATTGGTGATCTCTTTTTCCTTATTTGCTACATACCAAGGATTCTTTTTATACTTACAAAGGTTTTACATACTCACTTTACATGAACTCGCTCAACATTTTTGTTGATTTTTCCAACTTACACGTATTTCAGGGAATTAAAGGATCTGGCAAGGTATGCTATGTTTTCACGCTGCGTAAGAGAAGTGAGGTCATCCAAGTTTAGGGGTTGTGGCTCTTGCCTGGACGAGTCACAGTTCTTAAACTGCGTCTGTTTTATGTTTGTGGTTATGTCTTCTAAACGATGTTTTTATTTTGTTATTTCGTTGCATGTGTCAACATTTTTAAACTATGTTGTGGTATTCTGTTTTTAAGACTTTAATCAATGGATGATCTGCATGGTTTTACATTCATATAGCTAGTTGTGATTAAGCTATGGTATTAAGAAGTCACACCAAATAAACCCACGCTTCCGCAAAACCAGGGTGTGGCAGCTTGGTATCAGAGCTCTGATCATAGCGAACTAGGATTCCTTCTCGAGTCTAGACTATGATCACTAGGGCTCTCACGAAAACAATTTTTACATTGCATCCACTAAGTCCAGATCCTAAGTACAAAATATTTTTACAAACAAAAGTTGAGCACATTTTATTTGTTAGCTATGGCTCAGTCTGGGAGGCTGAGGTAGTGGTCTAGTGGGACTAGGAGGCTCAGTCTGGGAGGCTGAGGGAGTTATCTAGTGGGACTAGGAGGCTCAGTCTGGGAGGCTGAGGGAGTTGTCTAGTGGGACTAGGGAGTCAGTCTCGGAGGCTGGGGGAATTGTCTAGTAGGACTAGGGAGTCAGTCTGAGAGGCTGGGAGAATTGTCTAGTGGGACTAGGGAGTCAATCTGGGAGGCTGGGAGAGTTGACTAGTGGGACTAGGGAGTCAGTCTGGAAGGCTGGGAGGCTAGTGGGACTAGGAGGACTATTTGATTGATTATTGTTGATTAACGTGCATATATGACTATACGATCGATTATTTGTGCATATGCGTGTTTGTATTACAGACGACATGCCTTCATCCGGCACTGGAGAGTCGGACACCACAGACCCCATGCCCATAGTATCAGACGACATAGTCTCATCAGAGCACGAGGTGTATACCTCAGATACTACCAGCACGGACGATGATGAATTCCAGCCATTTGCGCTGCCCGATGTCGTGGCTGAGCCCGCTGATGGCCCTATTACTGGGGAGTTGCCGCTCGCGGTGATCCCTGCCCCCGTACCCCTTGCCGCTTACTCTAATGTCGATAAGCCCCATGACGTAATCCCCGACGACAACGTCGACTTGTTTAATGAGGACCCACTCGAGGATGACTTGGAGGGCGAGGCCCTTATTGCTGCTGGTGATCTCCTACTTCTCGCTGATGCGCCTACGGAGGAGGCACCCATCCATTCACCTATCCCAGACTCCTTTGGGTCTGTGGCATCTGCACCTTCACATGCGCAGGGAAGTGCAGCATCATTCGCACGACACGGACCCTGATATGGCATCATCCGTTGCACCTGCACCTGCCCCTAGCTTTGAGTTTGGTAATGACGTTGATGACGATTCGGATCCTGTTTTCCCACCGGGCTTTGATCCCGATCATGACACTGAGTTTATTCATTTAGATCAGCCCATGGAGGATCCCGTAGCCCCTGTTGACCCTATGTTTGCTGATCCCGCTGATTTCGAGATGGAGTTTGATGATCTGGAGCCTGCTAGGGCCCCTGAGCCAGTTGATGCTCCTATCCTCGCCTTAGAGCATGACCTTGATCATGCCGATGCACCAGCTATTGCTCCCTTGGTTGATGACGTACCTGTCAATGATCATCCTATTGTTGCTCCACTGTTGGAGGATGATCATGATGTTGATGCTCATATTGATGCCCCTCACATTACTGACATTCCTGCTGATCTGTTGTCGCCCCTCTTCCTGACCCTGTGCGTGTGCAGTTCGATCATGAACCTTTTGCGACCCATGTTGGTCCTCGACACGCGCACACTCGAAATGGGTGGATAGACGATGACAATGGTTACCCACCTTTCGAGTTTCCTGTGACACCCCCTGTGGCTCCTGTTCCAGCCCCTGTTTCAGTTCCTATGGATGCACCTTTGTTCCCACACTCACGGCTGATGCTCACCACACCGTTACACGACCCAGAGCCTGCACTCGAGCCAGCTTCTACACCATTTGGGTCAGCTTGATGTTGCGCCTGCTGAACCTACACCTTTACGTGGTCACGATCCTGTTTCTTTTTGGTCTGCCAGACATTGCACCCCTTATAGCTACCTGCATCGGGCAATCTCCTCATTTGTTGAGATGTTTGTTTTTACACCTGCAACCACTGACATCGCTCCATTCCCTTGAGAAGACCGACGCCCATTGCGCCATCATGCCTATCACTTTCTTTCAAGACATGCCCGCACCCCGAAGAGATGCTCTAGGACGGCACCCGCATAACGATCCTTTTGTTATAACAGCATTTTCTATGGGCTGCACCGCTTGCTACATTCACCTCTACAACGCTCGATAAGCCAATTTGATGGTTCCTATAAACACACTATGCTAACTTTAGACCCTTATCATCCCTCACATTATGGAGGCCACACACGAAATGAGTTGCTCCTGTAACATCAACTGCAGTTTGAGGATATGAGTCGTGGAATGTTGAAGCTTGAGCTGACACCACAATGGTCAACTTCAATTGCAAAACATTACATAACCAAAACCATGATTTAGGCGCCCACATCACAAGACAGCATATTGTCTGAAAAGTCTATACAAGACACCCCATCCTCCACCCTGTCTATTGCCAGCATACTTCGATCCGCCACATACATCAAGTTTTCGTTTGTGCTCTCGACCGTTGCCATTACACCATACACGGGATTTTGATGCTCATTCCTTTACTGCCAAGCGGCAGATCGGCCAATCGTTTCGACGCATACACAAGCTCGAGGAGATTTCCACTCAGGGTAACAATTTACTTTTCTTTCCTCCTCCACCTCAGTCACCAGTAAGGTTGATTTTTGGACTATGCGGATTGCATTACCTTCGGGTAAAGACACTAATGATGAGCCGAGACGGTGAAGATCTTTGAGGACCACGTCTGACTACGTAATTTAGATATGCTGATATACTTGTTGGGCATGGGCAGGGTGACCCGGTGACCCTGATAATGTGATACATTTTGTAAGGCAAAGAAATTGTGGCCGGAAAACGATGGGAGCCAATTATCAATAAACATGTGACAATACTTTGTGGCCAATACCCGACGAAAGCTCAATCGCTATGTCCTTGTTAAGTACGACCAGGGACGCTTATGTGTGTACTAAAATTTTTAATACTACGTTCTTACTTGCTATACTCTCATTAAACGAAACCCCCAAATTACGTACGGATGTTATGATTTTGATGCAATGTGCTTACCCGTTTAATGAAAACCTAATCAAAAGACGTGTTACCAATATAACGGGACTGTGCTATGACTGAGAAACACGTGTTTGTTTGTTATACTTTCGGTAAACATGATTCCAATTACTTGCTTGTAGAATTGCGTGATGTGTAATATGATGATTTAAATACGTACAAATGCATGTGATTCCAAACAACTATTTACATTCCCTGAATAGAAGAGACCTAACTAACCTGAACTTCTTCCTAGAAGATGTCGCATCAAGAGATCACTCGACTGACCGAGGCAGAATGGTTAGCGCACGCCTCACGAGTCAGAGCTCGGCACGAGGTTCTTCGCTACAAACACAGCGAAGGTCCCTCAAGGAGAAACCTACCTAACGGTAATGTTTAAGTCATCCAAGACACATTACGACACGTTTGGAAAATCCCCAAAGTGCCTTGCTAATACCTATTGTGATGATGAATTCTTGAATACAGGTTGTACCTACCAGCATTTTCTAGAATGCAAACCCCTGAACTTTGGTGGCACAGGAGGTACCATAGCTTTTGTAAAATGGCCTGAGAATGTGGACGCCGTTGTGCGAACGAGTGGTTGTACGCCGGAGCAACAAGTCCCAGACGTTTCCGGAGTGCTGCAAGATGGGGCCCTGTTATGGTGGGACCTTAAGGTTCGAGAATTGGGCGAGGCTGTAGCATATGCAATGTCATGGAGCGAGCTGAAGGAAATAATGCGTAAGGAGTGTTGTTCTCAGATAGATATCCAAAGGCTGGAATTAGAATTCTGGAAACTACAGAAGGAAGATCCAGATGTGGTGGAGCACGTGCGAAGGCTTTAGATTTGTCGCGAGTCGTTCCATACCTGGTGGAACCCGAATTGAAGAGAATGGAGCAATCCATTTGGGAACTGACAACTCAAGCCTTGAGCCTGATGATGGTATCAAGGCCACCAACACCCATGATTGCTCATGTGATAAGCCTGGAGCTCACTAAGGAAGCACTTAGATTGGTAAAACTTTCAATCCCGGACGAGAAGAAGGAAACTCCAGTGGAGACATCTGGGAAGAACAAAAGAAAGCTCAGTGAATTTCAAGGAGGTGATCGGGCAAATAACAAGAATAAGGCCAAAAAGGGAAAGATGTACATGGGTAAACTACCTAAGTGCAAAGAATGCCAGCGCCATCATACTGGGCAATGCTGTAATAGGAAGTGTGACAACTGTGGCAAAGTGGGACACAACAGGGAAACGTGTTGGCAGAAGACGAAAAATGGAAAGGAAGGTAAGGGATATTATAATTGCGGTGGTATGGGGCAACTTGGGAAAGATTGCCCAAGGGAGATTAACCAAGACCATGAAGGAGCATCCAACACCGGAACTAGTGAAGCATGCCAGGATCCGGAAATGGTCACTGGTACGTTCTTTATCAACCCAAAATTTTTGCATCCATGTTATTTGATACCAGTGCGGACCATAGCCTCGCATCTCATGAATTTAGGGATATACTTAGTTTAGTAGAGGGTAAGTTGGACGAACCACTCTTGATAAGACTGGTTAATAAACGACCTCGACGTAGTAACTAGGATGGACCCACGGTCGAGCAACCAAGCGGAGATCGTTATCCGCACCCCGATGTCGAACGGCGAAGCAATCGTGACTCATGAAGCAGGATACACCTCTATAAACTGCAAATTGCTTGAAGGCACGAAGGATGTTGCGTGAAGAATATGTTGTTTCTTGGCCCATGTCGGGGACAGGAGGAGCTGAAGAACTAAAGCACGAAGATATTCCTATGACAAGGAAATATCCTAAGGTCTTCCCCGAGGATTTGCCAGAATTTTCCCCTCCACGGCTAATCCAGTTTCGCATGAGATTAATTCCAGGCGTCGCACCTGCAGTCAATACCCCTCAACGACTTACACCTTCGGGGATGCAAGGATTGACAGTGAAGTTTCAGAAGTTGATAGAGAAGGAAGATAACAGACCAAAATCCCCTGTTGGGTAACCCCATTTCTGCTCATCAAAAAGAAGGATGATGATTTTCAAGTAAAAATCAACTACCAGGAGCCGAACGAGCTAACCCATCAGAGTCAGTGACTCTTGCTAAGGATTAACGAACCTCTTACATAACTGACTGTGAGGACACAACCACTATTACCCGACTGGTCAACGATCGAGCATCACTAGCAGTGAAAGCAGGAAGAAAGTATACCAGGATGAAATTGTGGGACAATGACTTGTGCTTAGACATAAACAAAATGGTGCTTCCTACACAATATATAAACCAGATCCACATGGGATACGGAATCCGGAGAAACTAGAAGACTTACATCTAGGACCTATGGGAACTTAGGACCAAACCCGTAAGGGTTTTACTTAGGAACCATATCTGTCAACTCAATCAAACATCATTAACTTGACAAACTTGTCATTACAGTTGACGAAACCGAAAGTACTTAAATTTTATTCCGTTGAAGTCTTCACTTACACTTCTAACGAGTAGATATTTGCATTTCTACTCCCCTCAAGGTAGTTGCATCACGTTGTTTTCCTTCGCTGAGAGCGAACACACGTTTGCTTCGTATACTTGGTCACTTCTCCCTTTTGGTAGACACGCATCGCTTCATCACATGAAAACTTATATATAACCCATGCACCATTTGCTACGCATGCGGTTTCATTTCAAATAAACGCTTTATTAAAGTTCAGAAATTATGTTGCCAAATCTAAATACTGGTCTGTGATTCGAATGACATACATTCTTGTCATTGTTGACTCTCTTGTTATCAAGTCAACACACTTTCTTGAAACCATTTTCTTTCAAGTTACATGCTCGCTATCATGCCAAGATTCCCTTGTTGATATGTACGTTTATTGTTTGGTTACGTTGAAACCAAGTTCAACTGCTTGAACTTATCCAGTTCACCTGTTTGATTTGAGACGCCATATGATGTATTGAGAGCATCATATTCTAATACTTTGGCACAGATCCTTTTGTTTCGAATCGTAGTAGACTTGTCTGGTCTATGACTCCACTAAATCGTTGATTGATTTCGATACCTTGCAGTGATACTTTCACAAAATTGAAGCTTGCGCTAATTGGGTTACTCATTTCATACACGGATTTAAATGCCTATTTATTTGATGACAATCCATTTTGATATCCCCGATCGAAGCAACCTTAACACAATTGTGTGTTGAGGCAATGGTACATATATTCATTTCATAAGCACAAAGTACCTCCTAACGATCCTTTCGTTATCAATCAAATGCCTTGCAGTACTTAGTTTCATCTTCCGGCTTGTTTCGGTACACCTTTATCTGGTCTCAAACTCGGTGAATTTGTTCAGTCACCGCTATTATGGAATCATGTCGTTGCGATACCTTGTGGTGTCATTACAAATTTGTAGCTTGTGCTAATCGTGGTCAACCGTTTCACGCAAAAATACATAAACTTTTGTTGACTTGTCATTTAAACATTCCTGATGCAACTACAAATCAAGGCTAGAATACACCAGATTCGTTTGTATTCATTCGGCGTATTCTCGCAATTCAAAATGTTCAAAACACTGAACCTTACCACTCGTCTACTCGGGAGTTGACAGATCATTTTACTATTTCATTTGAGTTGATGATTTTTGAATTCATATAGCGGGTGCTATATTTCGTCAAAACTCGCTTGGATACTGCGATCGATCGTTTGAGGATCTTATTAGTCGAAACTCCTCTCTTGTGGACCCCCCTACTAGCTGGATTACACTAGGCTATACATCAAGTACGTCTTGTACTTCTGACATCAACTGCTATGAGCACCCACCTTTTTAACCCTAGGGTACGGGTTGTTATATATTCTTGGACTCACCAAATGTGAGTAAGGTTTGATTCGGTTTGATGATTATCTACCTCGATGTTATTTATATATATACATGTGTGACGTAACCATAAGGAGTTAAGGTAGTACAAATTTCGGGGACGCAATTTCTTTAACGGGGGAGAATGTGACAACCCTAAAAATTCCAGGTATCCGTACGATTTATTTATATTTAATTAATGTTAAATTACTGTGCTTGCTTACAATGGTGGTTAAACTGCCTCTTGAATTCCTGATACATACATATTCATGCATCATACTGTATCACTATCACTTCATTTATTACTGATGCACAAAGGCGCAGTTAGCACAATGAACGAATACCCCAGTAGATATGCTGACATAGCCAGCACTAGGCAAACACTGCCTATAAGGCATGTATGAGCCAGGAATAGTTTACTACACTATTAGAGAGTGTAGGGAAATGAGGGTTGTAGAACTGCGTCACTAGGTGATAGTTATAGTGATCGGATGTGCCTAAAACATGTTTTAAACACAAAATTCTGCACTTTAATATAAAATTCAGCATTTAATATTACTAGTAAAGTGCAAAAACATGGGAAAATAATACTAGACACTTTCCAAAGTGTCGGGAATCCTTTGTGTCACTAAAAATAACATTAAGGACACTTTAAATGCTTATTAAGCACTTTAACGGATCAGTATCCAACCGAACAACCGGATTTCACCCGAAACATAAAAACATTGTCATCAACACTGTTTTTCTTTTTCTGAGCCAGTTAGGGTCCCCGAGTACCCTAACACCCGTTATAAATTGTAACACACTAGAAATTGGTTTAACCTTCTAATTAATCTTAACTAGCTATTAACTAACTAGTTGAAAACAAACCAAACCCCCCCCCCCCCATTCTAACCGAAATCGTCCCATGGGGGACACACCCCACCTAGTTTTGAATATTTTATTCATGGATGTCTAATATCATCAAGACATTATATACATATGGTAATAGTTGTTGGCGAATTATAAGAAGGCATGAAGGTTAATCTTCTCATTCTCACAAACACTTAATCAAAACTTGAACTCTCTCTCCCTCTTGCACATATCCTCGGCCGAACACCATAGCCAACACCTCAGCACTTTCCAATTTCAATCTTACCATTTTACATACAACCAAAGGTGAAGGATCACATATAAGGAGTCTCGGTGCTTACGGATTGCCAAGGACCTCACCACAACGCTATTAACCACCCATTTTTCCTCTAGTTTCTTCCCTAGCCTTGAGCTAGTTGTAAGTGCTTCTAATCACCTTCTTGATCTTGTCTAAAGTGGTTAATAAAAGATTTGTCGGATAAAAATCATAAACACTCAAGAACAAAACTTAAAGTCTACTAAAAATGATGAACATGGTGGTTAATGAGTAAATATTAGTGTAAAACTCTTGGATCTTGTTTTGTTATGATTCTTTTATGTTGTTTGATGCTAGTAGTAGTTCGGATCGTCATCTAACCCGGCTAAGTCATGTTCATGGAACATGAACTAGTGTATGTTAAAGCATGAAAGCGATTAGATGATGAACTCTACTACTTATGAATATGAACTTGTGTAAAAGTGATTTTTCTTATAAAATGAAGTTCTAAACTAGTAGATCTAAAGATCTACAAGTGGTATTTTCGAAGAACCAAGTGTAAAATGAAATCATGTTTAGAAGCCGGATCTTTCTTAAGACAAAGGTGTTTTTGTGAACAAACAAGTGTGTAGACACTTGTGTAACAAAAGGATTTAACAAAGGAATGTTTTTGAGATTTTTGACTAGAAGTTGTATAAATGCATTTTCTTTAAAAATAGGATTTTCAAGAAACCGATTTCATTTATAAAGATAGGAAGATCTACTAAAGATAATGGAAGGTTAATACACACTTTTACATAACCCACAAGTTCATGTGTTTGCGGTTTATGTATATTTTTGACTAGTTCGATGTTGGAATATTGTTTGTTGATGATTGAGAAAATGGTTAATTGGATTTTGAAAAGAAAATGATACGCTTGTAAGCGTGGCCACCTCCAGTTACAGAGGAAACTCTGGCGAAATTTTTACAGAAATATAAACACCTGGAAATATTTTTGGTAACAAGTGTCTATAACTATATTTTTAACTTGTTTTCAAAATGTATATTTCGCCACAATTTTATTACAAAACTTCTAAGTGTCGGAGGTGGGATTTTCATAAAAGAAGACTTGTTAAATATATATTTAGTATATATTTTTCATAGTTACACTTGTGAGATTTTTATGAATATTTTGTGAACTACGTAAATATTATTTTTAGAGTAAAAAAATAATATTACTTGAATACACTGAATAATAACGGCTCCAAAATAATACTAACGCCTTCACAATAAATATTTAAGTTACACCGGTATTATTATTATTACCACCCGAAATTTAAATGTAACTTATGTAGTTTCAGAAAAATACTCGTAAGTGTGTATTTTGATAAAAGTATTATTTTGGAAAATGATATGTAATAAAATATAGTATTTTTGGGAAAATATTTATATTTTGGAAGTGGAGTATTTTAGACAAATGAAATAAAATATATTTTATTAAGTGAGACTTAATAATATATTTCGAAGTTATACGAACGCACATGTATTAAAGCCCCCATCCTTGGGAAGGAATATATTTACCAAATAATTACGAAGTGTAATTACGAAATAGTTGCCTAACTATTTCCCAAAGACATTAAACGTTAAGCTAAGGCACGGCCGTCCGTCTAATAGAAGTCAGTACGTGTAGGTCGTCGCACAGCAGGTTGACTGGGAGATTTTAGTTAGAGACGCACTTCGGTGAGTTCATGTCCCCCTTTTTCTCTTAACTGTTTTCAGTTTTCTAAACTGCGGGGGTGAAATACGTGTTACTATGATTACGAGTACTTTTACACATGGTATGATTAGCGTAAGGAGGGTTACTACTTAGATCATGTGAGTGGGTAGGCGGGAACTGAAAGCCATTAATCCTCAGTATAGGACCGAGGGACAGTAGCGGTAGATCTATCTGGGTGTAGCGAGCCCAGCCCCATCAGAACGGACCTCGGGGTGACTTTGTACCCAACGCAAAAATCTGCTAGGTTTGAGTCTTCCTACTACACATCACACATATCAATGGCCTTGCAAACCATTGGTGATCTCTTTTTCCTTATTTGCTACATACCAAGGATTCTTTTTATACTTACAAAGGTTTTACATACTCACTTTACATGAACTCGCTCAACATTTCTGTTGATTTTTCCAACTTACACGTATTTCAGGGAATTAAAGGATCTGGCAAGGTATGCTATGTTTTCACGTTGCGTAAGAGAAGTGAGGTCATCCAACTTTAGGGGTTGTGGCTCTTGCCTCAGTTCTTAAACTGCGTCTGTTTTATGTTTATGGTTATGTCTTCTAAACGATGTTTTTATTTTGTTATTTCGTTGCATGTGTCAACATTTTTAAACTATGTTGTGGTATTCTGTTTTTAAGACTTTAATCAATGGATGATCTGCATGGTTTTACTTTCATATAGCTAGTTGTGATTAAGCTATGGTATTAAGAAGTCACACCAAATAAACCCACGCTTCCGCAAAACCAGGGTGTGATATCAAAAACGTATATATCAGAAAATTTCTATACAAAAACTACATACTCTCCACTACTGAACGAAAAGTTCGGGGGGTCGGCCGCCCCCTCCCGCCCCTATTATCCTACGCCCATGATCAACGGAGTGATTCACAGCGGAAGTATTATCATATCAGGGATTCATTGTCTGATCTTGATTGATCAATGTATGGTAATCGAAATATGGACAATTCGACAGTTATGGAAATTGTCTTGGTGCCGAGAAAAGTTCCCGGCAATAGCAATATGTACATCAGGAAGAACGGTTATGAAGGGTGGTTGAAATTGGCGGGAATAACCGTCATTTAGAATGACATCAACCAACCGACATACCTATTCGAATATACCGTTATACATACACACACATAAATAATAAATCCTATGTTTAATACATATAATGTACGAATTATGTTTATAATCTCTAATACTCTCCCCTAAACATAATTGTGTTTACGAGAGGTTTTGAGAACACTGTTGTTGGCATCGTCTACAGCAGCTTTTGCTCGGTTAAAATCAAACCTCCTGCGAATGTTCAGCTTCTTGACTCCATGCCAGTCATTGCCGGCGAAGAAAGCATAATGATCTGCGTCTTTACCCGCAGCATCCGCACTCCTTGAGCGGCTTTCCATTTCCTTTTGATCTGCTTCAGTCACTGCTGCCTTATCACCTTCACTTTTGCTCTGTCTCGGATCGATAGTCATCTTCACTTCCTCCTTTTCGAATTCCATTTCTTGAGTTGTCTTATACTTGTAATAGTAAACAAGTACATCCAAATAGATCGCGTATATCAGCCGCATGTATTCTCCATCATCATATTCAAATCCTATGTCCCTGGCAATCATTGCCCACATACCGTTCTCGGTGATTCTCCGGCGACCACCTTCTCTCTTTACGACCTTATACAGATCCATTAAACTTACCTTCCGGTTATTTGATGCATATGCTGGTAGTGGCCTCGAATTAATTCCCAGTTTCTCCTTGAGAAACCAATCTATCATGCTACTGAATGTAGTTTCGAGATGGTATTTATACTTAATAACATAATCTTTATCATCAAGCATATCCAGTAGTGCCTTACAATCTTGAAAATCCTTAAAGGACTTCGCTTGTAATATTAAGATATTCCAATCTGGTTCGTTCGTTGAGATGTTCAGATTTTCAAAATACTCGTTTAAAAATTTAGATTTATACTTCTCATGTTCTGAATCTTTACTCATCATAAACTGTTTTTCTAATTTTCCGATTTCCTACTCCCTTGTCATTCCCGTTTGATCATTTCTTTTGTTGATCAAAGGAACACTAAATGTTGGAAATAACTTGCACTTATCCCCCATAAATTTAACCGTAAAACCTTGAGTTATTAATTGATCAAGGCTTAAGATATTTCTGTCTATGTCCGGAGTATAAAACACACTTTGAACACGATCCTTTTCCGAACCAGTTATAACTTCAACAACACCAATACCCCTTATGAAGAAAAATTGATTTTCTCCGGTCATTGTTTCAACACTAGACATGTTTTTTATTCTCTAAAACATATCTAAGTTTCCAGAAAAATGGTGTTTAAGGGTTTTACTAACATACCACATCTCTGACCAATATCCTCCATCTGTTCCGGTCACCGTGTATTCCAGTCTTTGATCGTTTTGTTGATTGGAGTCTGCATTCCAGTATCAACCGCTAGACGAAGTAATTGAACTCCTTCATCCTTTTCTTTCTCTTGACATGTTGCAATTTGGAGACCAGATTTGTTGCAGTAGTAGCACCGTTTTTGCAGCCATCTGCGTTTCTTTTTCTTATCCGAGCAGTGTTTACACGGCATCATTGTTGAAGTTGGCCGAAGTTCATCACTGTTGAAGAAACTGGCTCTGATACCACTTTCTTGATCACCGGAATGATTCACAGCAGAAGTATTATCATATCAGGGATTCATTGTCTGATCTTGATTGATCAATGAATGGTAATCGAAATATGGACAATTCGACAGTTAAAGAAATTGTCTTGGTGCCGAGAAAAGTTCCCGGCAATAGCAATATATACATCAGGAAGAACGGTTATGAAGGGTGGTTGAAATTGGCGGGAATAACCGTCATTTAGAATGACATCAACCAACCGACATACCCATTCGAATATACTGTTATACATACACACACATAAATAATAAATCCTATGTTTAATACATATAATGTACGAATTATGTTATAATCTCTAATAGTAATAGTAGCATCAAACAAACAAATAACTGAAAGATTATCACTGGCAATTTACAAAAATTACTGACACTAACACTGATACATAATTATAAACAACCGAAGTGGAACAACAACTACTTCATAAGATGATTTGTTGTTTGCTTCAACCAATAGTTCCTCGTATCTTCTAGTCTTTAGTTGTTTTAGTCATCAATGATTTCTTTGAATTAGTGGTTTGTCTTCGGTCTTTATCATTCAGGGAATCAATAGTTTGCATGAAAAAAAAATCTCATCTTTATTTGTAAAGTACTGATACAGTTGTTATCATTTAGCAATCATCAGTCTTTTCCGGTGTTCAACTAATTTCTTAAAAATTCTAAATACATAGTTATTTTTATCTTTTTTCCAAAGTTTTGATATAATTTTATTAAAAATGGAGTTATATTCAAAAACAAGTTAATGGATATATGGTACGGGTGTGTCCCGTTAATGGATAGATGGCCGGGCTTATACTCGAAGGAAGTTAGACGGAGTTGTGCGCACAGAGATAGAATACAACCGGATGCAGATAAAGGTTTGATTTTGAATAAAGATTGGCGAATAGAAGCAACTACTGTTGAAACAATTTCCGAATTGCAAGATGTGCAGGAAATGTTGTCCAAAGTGTGCTTTTCAGGAGTCAAAGATAAGTGGGTGTGGGAGGCGGATTCTGGTGGTGTGTTTTCTGTGGCGAGTGTTAAAAGACTTCTGCACTTGGGCCGTAATCTACAGTCTAATAACGATATGCGTTGGGTTTCATGGGTTCCTAGTAAAGTGAACATTCTAATGTGGAGAATTGAGATGGAAAGGATACCGACCCGTTTGGCTTTAGTTAAAAGAAACATTGGAATTCAGGATACTTCATGCCCCTTATGTGAAGCTGAACCGGAATCTGCAGGCCACCTGTTCGTGGATTGTTGTTATGCGTTTGGAGTTTGGCAAGCGATATGGAGTTGGTGCAGAATTACGCAACCGGTTTTCAGTAATATAAAGGAGACGATGCTGCTGCCAAGTCACGGGAAGCAAACCAAGTGGTACAAACGGATCCTGCGTGGTATTTTGATGATCGTTTATTGGGCCATATGGAAAACAAGAAACAAAAAGGTATTTGAAGGATCTTCGTCTAAAGTTATAGAGGTGGTTGCTCTAGTTAAATCTATGTCGTTTTTTTGGCTTAAAAATCGCCCTAATTTTAAAAACTTAGAGTGGAAGGATTGGTTAGTTAATCCGATGTATATATCGTAATCCTAGGTGGCGGCCCTTTGTTGAGGGTCGGCCGTTTTTTAATGAAGTTACACGTTCAAAAAAAAACATTAAAAAAAAGTAGTTTTGGTATTGTAAACGACTTTACATGTGTTTGAAAGATAACTTCGGCAGAATATAATTATGCACTACAACTACCGACTATGAAGACTAAATATTTACTTTCTTTGTATATTACGTTCACGTGTGATCGAAATTTTTGCGGAATATAGTTGGACACCTCCACTACCCGACGACAATAAAGACTAGATATCTATTTGTTTTTGTATTTTACTATTTTATATGTCAATTAACTTTTTATAATTGTTAGTATTATTTTGTATGTAAATCCGTCCAAATATAATTATACCCTTCTGCCACCCGCTGGCGATGGAGATTTTATTTTTGTAGTTTACGTTTATCTTTAGTAAATATTTTTTTGTTAGGTGATTGTTTTAAAATTTTAATTATTATATGTATATAAAAAAAGATTGATATAGCGGGTGGTGGTCAATGATTGGTATTTTCATGGTTCATCCTTTTCAATTCATGATTTTCTTATTTATATACGCTTATGTGTAAATATCTATGTCTTCATTTGTATCATAAGGTAACATAAAGATTCCGTGCTAAATCGTAGGGGAAACCTTTTGTTTTATATACAATTCTAAGAGTAAAGGAATACGTAACTAGTTTATTGAAATCAAAGTAGAAAAATTTAACGTCATGATGAAGTTTGGTATTAGTAATAGTCACTATTGTTCTATAAATAGCCAACCTGATTAGCCTTCTGAATCATCCAGGAACACAAACATTCTCTTTATACATTTGTCTTTGGTAATAAGATGGAGAAAATGGTTGTGGAGAAGGCGGATAAAACACTATATGAGGGTGATAGTGGTGGATTATATGCTTGGTCAAACTCAAAAACACCATTGTTAAGTGACTTAAAAGTCGGTGCTGCTGGAAAACTTCTTATGCACCCTTTTGGCTTTACTCTTCCTCACTATGCCGATTCCAACAAAATTTGCTTTGTTCTCGAAGGTAGTTTACTTCATGGCATACATGAATAAGGTTATTGTGATTTGCAAAGCTAGCTATAACATATCTTGATTTTGGTAGGATAATAACAACCATACCCAGTATAATCTCACCTATTGTCAGGCTATTGGTAGGGTCTTGGGATGGTGAGATGTAGGGAAGTCTTACCACTAACCCAAAGGATAGAGATGCTGCTTCTTTCTAATGAGACTCCCCAACTTAAAAGCATATCCAACCATAAAGACAAATAAAACATACATAACTACCCAACTACCGTAGATCAAGAAAACATAATAGAGACAAATAGCATACATCGTGGACACGTAAAACAATGATAACAAGCTAAGGCCACATAACAAACCTACATAGCTAAGCTCTTAAGACAAAGTCCCACAATCCTTCTAAGAATCCTTAACCTTAATAATAAATCATAAACCCTCAATAATAACCACACACACACATATACACATATATAGGGCCAGGATCATTTCAGAATCATAAATATTTACAGAACTCGCAGAACTCCTAATAAACAATCTTTTTATTTATATATTTTTATGTTTAGGATAATTTTATCATTTATTATATCTATTTTTACAATTACATACATGTTAAGAGTAATTTTATCATTTTTATATGTAATTTTATAATTACACATATGTAAACTAGGTTTTTTACATATATGTAATTAGTTATAACACATATATATAATTTTGGCAATTAAACATATGTAAACTATTTTTAACATGTATGTAATCAAAGAAATACATATAATAGATGATAAAAAAAATCCTAAATACAAAAACTTATATATAAAATGATTGTTTATTAGAAGTTCTGAAAGTTCTGTAGTTACTTAGAGTTCTGAAATGAACTCACCCTCCCCAGCAGAGTCGCCAAATGTTACATACCAAACAGGAGAACACAACCCAAAAGACTAGTCTGGTGGGTGAGAGAGCCCATTTGGTATATAAACCCCATATCAGTTGCCCATACAACCGATGTGGGACAAGTCCCATACCTTGCAATGGTATTAGTCCATAACAATCGACCCTCCTTAAGGGCCAACGTCCTCGTTGGTCACGGCCATGTTGGTCACGGCTGGCTCTTTCCAGGCCACCACTCCATGGGCCACCACTCCGAGCCCCGTTGGTCACGGCCACGTTGGTCACGGCTGGCTCTCTCCAGGCCACCACTCCGTGGGCCACCACTCCGAGTTCTGGCTCTGATACCAATGTTACATACCAAACAGGAGAACACAACCCAAAAGACTAGTCTGGTGGGTGAGAGAGCCCATTTGGTATATAAACCCCATATCAGTTGCCCATACAACCGATGTGGGACAAGTCCCATACCTTGCAATGGTATTAGTCCATAACATAGGGGAGGGTTATCTTGAGAACGCTAAATATTGCGAGAACCGTGAGAA
>NC_035435.2:82660994-82768494 GCF_002127325.2 Helianthus annuus
ATTTTAGCTTGTGTTCACATTGGTTCTCGCGGTTCTCGCAATAAAGGTGGTTCTCGCATGAACCTTACCCTATATATATATATATATATATATAGGATTAGGTTTAAAAGTGAACACTAGTGTAGCTTGCGAACTGAGTGAACTAATCCTGACCATACACGTGTGTAGATCAATGGCCAGGATTTGTTCACTCAGTTCGCAAATACACTAGTGTTCACTTTAGAACCCCACCCTATATATATATATATATATATATATATATATATATATATATATATATATATAAATTGCGAAAATTTGTATGTAAAAAATTTTTTATGTATAAAAAATTGCGAAAATTTGTATGTAAAAAAAATTGGTATGTTTTTTTGGCTTTTTAAATTAGTTTTCGAGTTTTCACAATAACTATTGGTTTTCATTTGAACCTTCCCCTATATATATACATATATATATATATATATATATATATATATATATATATATATATATATATATATATATATATATATATATATATATATATATATATATATATATATTAGGACAAAGATCCGTTAGGAACCACCCTTTATTGCGAGAACCGCGAGAACCAATGTGAACACAACCAAAAATGCCTAAAAATAGCTAAAAAAACACACAAGAATTTTTTTTTAATATTTTTTTATAAAAAAATCGCTACTTTAAATTTTTTTTTCTTTGGCTACTAAAAGTAGCGATTTTAACATAAAAATATTAAAAAAAATTTAGATATTTTTTTTTATTTTTTTAGATTTTTTAGGTTTTTTGGGCGTTTAGTTTTTAGCATTTTAGCTTGGGGGTGGGGTGGGGGGGGGGGTAGGTTTTTTTTAGGTTTTTTGGGGGTTTTAGTTTTTAGCATTTAGCTTGGGGGGGGGGGGTTAGGTTTTTTTTGGGGTGGGGGGTGGGGGTTAGGTTTTTTTAGGGTTTTTTTAGCTATTTTAAGTTGTGTTCACATTGGTTCTCGTGGTTCTCGCAATAAAGGTGGTTCTCGCATGAACCTTACCCTATATATATATATATATATATATACATATATATATATAGGGGATGGTTCAAATGAAAAGCACTTTTAACGCGAAAACTTGAAAACTAACTAAAAAAAAGCCTAAAAGACACACCAAATTTTTTTTTTCAATTTTTTTTTATAAAAAATCGCAGTTTTTTATATATAAAAAAATTCAAAAAAATTGTATTACACATGTGGAATACTACACATTACTACACATGTGTAGTATTACACATGTGCACTACAAACAAATTTTTTTTTTTTTTGTTTTTCTGAAATTTTTTTTATATATATAAAAAGTGGCGAAAATTGTTTTGAAAAAAAAAATATTTGATATGTTTTTTTGGCTTTTTTAGTTAGTTTTCGAGTTTTCGCGTTACCTAGTGGTTTTCATTTGAACATTCTCATATATATATATATATATATATATATATATATATATATATATATATATATATATATATAAGGGAGAGTTCACGAGAAAACTTCTTTTATTGCGAGAACTCGAAAACTCTTAAAAACACACCACTTTTTTTTAACATTTTTTGCTGTAAAACAAATTTGTATTACACATGCGCAACACTATGAAACACCTAAACCATGCCCACTCCCAAAAAAACCTAAAACCCCCACCCTGAAAAAATGTAAACCCTCACCCCCCACACCCAAAAACCTAAAAACAAAACCCAAAACCTAACCCCCCCCACCCCTGACCTAAAAACTAAACCCAAAATCTAAACCCTCTAAAAACCTAACCCTACAAGTTCAACTAAGCCTAAGACCTAAACTCTAAGGCTAAGTATACTATAATAGTAGTATTGTAAAAGTTTGTCATGATATATCTTGTTTTTATCTCAAAAAAATATGCTCGAACATACTTGAACAAAAGTTAAAAAAATTGTGATCTTATGGTGCAATTTTTTTTAAAATGATAGCATATGGAGAAGATTGAAATGTTTAAAATTCCAACTTTCCTCTCCTTTATTAAAAGTCCTTTCTTTTCGTAAACGAGTAGTTTCCGAGTTCTCTCACTAACTAACTATGAGTTTTTAATCACTAACTTAATCGTTATTAATATGATTACCTGACCATTTTTTTCTGTGCCAACAAACCGCACCATCAGAGAACTACACTTGACAGGTGTGAATTATTCGCGAATGTCGGGAGGTCTAGCATACGTTGTTTTAACCGGGTACGCGATCGAGAGTCCCCTCGCATAATAGATCCCCAATTTAAACCCCTCAGTGAGAAACCCCTATCTCCCAGACTCAAACTTGAGACCTGTAGGGGAAAACTCACTCGGGCCCACTATAGTTGGAACTTAAATATCCGTGACCACCACTAGAGCACTAGTGATGGTTAACTACACTTGACTCAAAAGATAACCCAAACTATTTAAATAGCAAATGCATTAATAAAAAATAATTTTAACTCAGACCATACATTGTGTGGAATACCGCCACCTACCAAATAAGTTAAAATGGCGCCCTATAGCACCCCTCCCATATTTTCTAGGCGCCAAAGAGAGTGGGGGGGGGGGTACTATAGAGAGGGCTTCATCCAAATAACGAGCATCAATGGAATGTGCAGGTTGGGGCCAATGATTGCAACCAATTAGATTTTTTCCTCAATGATTTCCTTTTTTTAATGTATTTCGTTTAACATAGGGCTTTAAAGGGGCATTATCCCACACTGTGCAAGTTAACAATAAAGCCCCTCGCTTATGTGGTGCATATGTAGCTCTGACGTGGCACTGCAAACCCCTTAGGTGCTTTATACCAAACCACATATCTTCTTTTCTTAATTATGGACTCCGTGCTTTTCTCTACCTTTTGAATTCAGATCGATCGGGATTATGTAAACATAAATAACAAAACAGTATAAATATTTTAACAAAAGAATGTGACCGTGTGTATTTGCTTCTACTACAACTAGTCGTCACTAATAGTCCACATTTCTTGTCGGCAATAGTAGTATATACATTATGAGTCATTCAAAATGGTTGTATAGGTACCGTTACTGTTGGGTTGGTGACACCCAATAGTCCAGAAGAAAAGGTTTTGTTGATAAAAAAAGGGGATGCAGTTCCAGTTTCAATGGGAGTGGTTTCATGGTGGTTTAACGGTGGCGACAGCGATGCAGTCATTTTATTATTGGGTGACAGCAGCAAATCCCTAGTCCCTGGCCAATTCACCAACTTTTTTGGGGTTGGGCCTCTGGGACTTCTTGCTGGATTTCAATCCGATTTTGTTGGTAAAACCTTTGGTCTGGACCAAAAGGAATCAGAAAATATTGTAAACAGCCAACAAGCTAGGTGCCGTGCTTGTTCAACTTGATCAAGGAATCAAATTTCCAGCACCAAGTAGTCACACCACGGGTAAGTTATATGCCAACATTGAAGATCCATCAGGTGCGACGGTTGTCGTGAAAGGTGGGGGATATATCAATTACTTGACTGAAAAGAAGTTGCCAATGCTTAGTGAGATTGGTCTAAGTGCAAAGTTTTTGAAGCTGGAGGGCAATGCTATGTCAGCACCAGATTATGTAGCGGATGGATCAGTGGCGATATGTTATATCGCTAAGGGAAGTGGTCGGATTAAGGTTGTGGGTAGTGAAGGAAAGCCTGCATTGGACAGTAAAGTTGAAGAAGGTGATTTGTTCATTGTTCCTCAGTTCTTTGCTACTTCGGGTATTGCAGATGATTATGGAGTAGAACTTTTCACGGTGATAACTTCTTCAAAGTGAGTCATATATATAAAACAAATGGAATATTTGACTAATAAATTGAGTTTTATTTGTCTAATTTATAATTTTACCTATTTGATAGACCTGTTTTAGGACAACTAGCTGGGAATACATCACTATGGAACGCATTGTCTCCGGTGGTTTTACAGGCGGCTTTAAATGTTACTCCAGAAACCGAACAACTTTTCAAGTCGAAGAATTCGGAAAGCATCATAATTGTCCGTCCAAGTACATAGGTTTTCAGGGGCGCGAACAACTGCTAAATAAAACCTTCCTTGTAGTTGTGTTTTTTATGTTGTGAACGTTCAATAAGTTGGGAAGGTGGTGCTTTCATAACTTCAATGTTTACATCACTTGTTTGTAAACATTTCAAATAAAACCTACTACATGTCATATAACTTCTAGTTTGTTTTTGTCAGCTATATTAAACAGTGTGTGGACCAGGTAATAATGGAATTTTTAAAATGAGTTGGACAATGTTGGTGTTTGTCTCATGATAAAATGAGTTCGTTTGGCAATAATATATTTCTTGCTTTAGTTTAGGCTAATTACATAAATATGAATCAAAACCAGTTAATTAAATAAATATTATTTTTTTATAAAGTTGATCGGTTTTTTTTCCAAAATTTCCCACATCAACCCCTAATCAGCTGATTAACAACCCCTGGAGTTTAGGAACTTATATAATTCTATCTTAACTTCACAACTATTGCAGAGAATGACCAACAAGCCTTGTACCATAACCAATATCATATATTGACAATTCCAAAACGTGTTGAGTTTATTAATTTTGGCTTTATATTCAATAATCTCCACCATAAAGTGATAATTGAGTTCCACCCAACCCCAATGAACATACACATAATTCAAAGTTTGGTCCAGGAAGGGATTTGGTTAACATATCAGCTGGTTAAGTTGTCCTGTCTCTGGGGATGAAATTAAAAGAGCGGTTGAATAAGACAACGACGTTGGGTAGAGTTACTCAACGATTATGAGTGTGATATCCGATATCACCCAGGGAAAGCAGACGTTGTTGCTGATGCGCTCAGCAGGAAGGAACGGGAAAAGCCTCTACGTGTGCGCGCTTTGGGTTTGACCATACAAACGAGTTTGACCGATCGAATTCGTGATGCACAGCGAGAAGCTTTGAAGGATGAAGATTTGAGAAGAGAAGGTTTGAAGGGCTTAGAACGTAAACTGATACCAAAAGGGGATGAAGTAATGTACTTCATGAACCGAGTCTGGGTTCCGCTTAAAGGTAACCTCCGTGAATTGGTTATGAACAAAGCTCCTAAATCCAAGTATTACATTCACCCTGGTTCTACCAAGATGTATCAGGACATTAAGGAGTTTTACTGGTGGCCGAAGATGAAGAGAGACATTGCGGCCTATGTGAGTAAATGTCTGACGTGCTCTAAGGTTAAAGCTGAGCATCAGAAGCCGTCTGGGCTTCTGCAGCAACCGGAGATTCGTAAGTGGAAATGGGAACATCTTACGATGGACTTTATCACCAAGTTACCCCGTACGTCGCGTGGACACAATATAATCTGGGTAGTTGTGGATCGATTGACAAAGTCTGCTCATTTCTTGGCACTTAAGGAAACAGATAATACGGAGAAGATATCGCAGTTGTACCTTAACGAGATTGTAGACTGTCATGGAGTACCAGTGTCAATCATTTCGGATAGAGATGGACGATTTGACTCCAGGTTTTGGCGATCTCTCCAGAAATCGTTGGGTTCTCGTTTGGATATGAGTACTGCATATCATCCTAAAACGGATGGTCAGAGCGAGAGGACCATTCAGACGTTAGAGGATATGCTGAGAGCGTGTGTGATTGATTTCGGTGGAAGTTGGGATACTCATTTGCCTTTGGCAGAGTTTTCTTACAACGCTAGCATAAAAGCCGCTCCGTTCGAAGCCCTGTATGGAAGAAAGTGTCGATCACCGCTCTGTTGGGCTGAAGTTGGCGAGAAGCATTTGACCAGACCCGAGCTTATCCAGGAGACTACGGACAAAGTCGTCCAGATTAAGAATAGGTTGAGGGCTGCCGCGGATCGACAAAAGAGTTATGCAGATAACCGAAGGAAACCACTAGAGTTTCAAGTCGGCGATAGAGTCATGTTGAAGGTATCGCCTTGGAAGGGCGTTGTGAGGTTTAGGAAAGGGGAAAAGTTGAGCCCGTGTTATATAGGTCCTTTCGAAATCGCCTCTCGAGTTGGACCAGTTGCGTATAGGCTCAAGTTGCCACAGGAACTGAGTGGAGTTCATGACGTATTTCATGTCTCCAACCCGAAAAAGTGTCTGTCAGATGAGACACTAATTATACCCCCTGGAGAGGTTCGAGTGGACGATAAACTAAGGTTTATCGAAGAACCAGTGGAGGTTCTGGATCGGAAAACCTAGAAACTCAGGAGGAGTAGGATTGAGTTGGTCAAAGTCCGCTAGAATTCTAAGTGTGGACCCGAGTTCACTTCGGAGCGACAGGATCAAATGCAACAGAAAAATCCTCATCTCTTCCCACCAAGTGCGAAAACAAAGCCTGTGAAATAGAATTTCGGGGACGAAATTCCCTAAACAAGGGGAGACTGTGACACCCGGCTTCACAGGCTGTACCGTACAATAGTAACCTGTGTAGTGAACATGTAAAATGGTTGTTTGTGACTGACTGTGATATTTAATTATGATATTTGACGTGTTGGTAAATTTAGATGCATATAAAAATTATGTTGGCAACGATAAAACAAACGCTTATCGCGTAACGATTAAAATGCGAAATGAACATCGGTGACCACCCGATTAGCATTAAAATCCTAAAAATAGTCTGTTATGATTAGAATAAAAATTTTAATCATATCCGTAAGGAAAAATAAATTAAAACGCTAAGAAACTCTATTTTTTGAGTTTGAGCGCGTACCACGCGATACTGCGCGAATTAGACAAAATACTGTCAACGCAGCCAGTCAAAGCAACTGGTAATTATTTCAGTAATAATTTTAAGTGATTATTTTTATAGAATGATAAAAATAATTAAAAACGCAGTAAAACGGGATTAAAACGCTAGATAAAATACCTGGTATTCAGTAAAATGCCTGTTTTAACTCAAATTTACATATAATACATATATGTATATATATATATATTGTGTGAGAGAGACATGTGGGGCGGCAATGTGGGCTGCCCACATTCTCTAGAAAGTTGCACTTGGACACTTGTCCATGCTAGAGATCTTGAGTGATGATTAAGGCATTCATGTTTCCCATACAAACTCACTAATCCATGAAAACACAATTCAAAATCACTCTCTCTCTTCCTCTTGAACACTCACGGCCGAACACCCCTAATCACATCAACATTTCATTTTCAAATTCAACACATGAAGATTCAAGGGCCTTACATGGTGATTTCAAGCTCATAAGGAGGTTTGGAGGTGATTTCAAGTAGTTTCAAGCAAGAACAAGACCCTAAATCACCATCTTTATCAAAAACCCATTAAAAATCTTGAAGGCATAAAATATTTTCTTTAGATATTGTTCTTGATTCATAGTGACAAAGAAGATAGTGAAAGTTTCTCTTGATTCTTGAATCTAAACATTAACTTGAAACTATCAAACAAATGAGTTTTGAACAAAATAAAAATGGGTGTGTGCATGTATATGTATATGGCCGATTGTGTGTGTGTGTATGTATGTATGTATGTGTATAAGTTGTATTTTGAATTTTCGATAAAAGATTCCTTGGTTATTTTTGGAAGTGATGTATTGAAAAGTAAATTTTTGGAAGTATGTGTGTGTATATATATTTCGTATATATGTATGTATATATGTATGTATATATGTATGCATGCATGTAAAAGTTGTTGTATAATCTTAAATGTGAAAGATCTAAGTATGAATGAGCACGAATGATTTGAAGGATTAAAGTGTTATGTGTAATATTTGTAAGAATATGATGCTAGTGAAGTTTTGAGCATGATTAGATCATGAGTGATGTTGATGATAATGTGTGAGTACATTAGATGCATATATGTGAACTTACATGATGTTGTGAAGGCATGAAATGATCATATGATTATGATTTCATAAAAATCAGATTTAATCAGAATATAAACACTAAAATAAAGTTATTTTAAAGTGTTTAGTGACATATAACTTTGTCATAATATTTGCTAGCTTCGCATGTTGTACTTGGTGCATTAAAAGTGGTAAAATACGTGAAATCACATGATTTATGTGACTTACACAAAAACTGCACTAATCTGATTATAACCACTATTTTAATCAGTAAATAACATGTATTGTGTTAAAATATCAAGTCGTTTCGAGTTGGGATGATTATAGTAACTTTTAACGCAAAACTATGCGTTAAAACGATAAAAAATCGGCTTTTCGAATGATTTTTATAAAACTGATTTAGATCAATAAGTAAACTGATATTTTTAGTTTAAAAATAAGTATTTTAACTAATTTTAAGTTTACTCGGTGTTTGGTTAGTTATACGTGACTTCCGACGCCCGAAAACGTTACTGAATCGCTAAAATGGGTATGGGTAAAATTTTGGGTGAACCTTATGTGTTAACATACGAGTCTGAAAGTTGACGCTATGAATTTAATATACAAAACCTGGGTAAGAGCTTTATTGTCGGGTTGTTGAACCGCGACGGAGGACCCATGGATTTTATTAAGGAAGTAAAATGGACTTTCTAAAAATTATATGGATGTTTTAAAATAAACACATAATCAGAAAGTTTTCCTTTGGAATGAATTGTTTGTATGAGAATATGTGAACTCACCTTCCTTTGTGTCGACACTTTATTTTAACGTGTTCTACAGGTACTTGAGTTCGGCTTTGGGAATCATGGCGTATCTTGTGTTTGATGATGCATGTTGTTTTGTTTGAAAATGTTGGACAACTTTTTAACTTTCTGGGACGTCTGTAATAAGATCCGAGAGGATCAGGACAACTTAACTTTTGTAGTTGTGTCGTGGTTTTAAAAATGTAATGTTTAAATACTTTATGTTTTAAAACAAGTCAATATGTCCAACAAATAAATGCATCGTTCCACAAGGTATAAATGGGCACCAACTTCCGTCACCACTACGTTTAATATTCCGCTGTGACGTTTTTTGGGGTGTGATAGAAGTTGGTATCAGAGCCATTGGTTGTTAGCAAACTAGATGTTTTCAGGAGAAAACACTAGACTTCAACCGAAGAATTTTGAGATTTAAAGTCCAAAATTCTCAAAGCCAAGAATTTTAAAATAAACATGGAAATTTTATCATGTATGAAAACCCTTATGTGTTTATGTGCATAAGTGATTTTCTATTTATTTTGGCCTTATGTGTTACTGTTCATTTTGAATACGCACTTACTTGTACGGTTATATGTGTGTCATAGATGTCGCACGAACACGAGGTCATTGAGATCCACGACTCAGGTTACGAGCCAGATTTTGAGACTTCACCCAGACCTATGCTACCAGAGACACCTATCACGGCTCCACAGATGGTTGGTACTACCGAGCTTACCTCATCTTTCCACGTCGACCCTGCTGCTTTTGCCAGCCAGGTAGACCCCCGATACGCTTTCACTAGCAATGGGTGGATAGATGACGATGATGTACCTCTCTCAATCCATGAGACGGGACGATCTTCTAGCATTGTACCAGTTATCGGTGACGTGATCAGGAGTGTCCCTACTGTCGGAGGATCTCCTAGTATCGCACCAGTGGTGGACGCCACTATTGTCACGGCTCAACCTTTAAAGCCATCAGTCGTCCCACCTGCTGTTGTGATCGAGCCTGTTTGTAACACCTCGAAATTTTGTGTCCAATAATGTATTGACACGTGTCTTGAGTTTACACGTGGCATTTAATATTGAATAAAGGACTAAAGTTGACAAACCTTGAAAGTATGTAAATTCGAGGGTTATAAATGTCAAACAAGGGTAAGTATACTGTATAGTAACCCTAAACGATGCTCGTACCTTCAAACGAATAAATCATGGATCGTACGGAAGCGAAACGCGGAAGAAAGTGAGAGGTTACAAGCTACAGGGGGGTTAACTGTGTCAACATGTTTAATTATACCTCTGAGTGACCCTTTGACGTACCCGAGGCTTTGTAACAGTAAAATACGCTCGCTAGAATGTACTATATAAATTCCGCGAAGTTCCGTTTTAAAACGAGAAAGTTATGATCAAATTCGTATGAGAGGGGTTAAAAGCGTCAACAATGAAAGTTAAGGCTTTCCGAATAATTAACAAGATAACCGGGGACTTAACAGCGCGGGTAAATAACACGAGGCCCTTAATTGTAATTAACCGAGGGCCAAATCGCAAAGTTACCCCTTCAAACCCGAAAGGTCAGGTTAATAATTACCAAAGATTTCGTTATTAATTACAAAGATTTGGTCATCATTTCAAAAGATTTGAAAACCTGAAAAATAAGACTTGAAGCGGGCCGCGTAAAGGTTTAGATTAAGTTTACGCGGGCCACGAGCCTTTTTATAACTCGTTTCTGACATGAGGATCCAGGCGACCCGCGTAATGGGGAGCCTGATCCTTCACGCGGGCCGCGTGAAACGCCCAGATGCAGAAAACTTGGACTAACTTGCCTTTTGAGCTAGTGAACGACCATACATGCAATAAGTGAGGCATGGGCACCCCCTACTCGACCCATAGCACTCTAGGCCACCTGCCCATCATCCATACTCACTTGTAGGCTGAGTTGTAAGGATCTTAAAGCCATTCTTGTACTATAAATAGGCCTAAGATATGCATAAGTTCATCACACTTCAAAACACATTCTCTTGATCACCTCTGGAGCTTCCAAGCTTTATTCTATCATCCTAAATCGTGCTCAAGCTTCTGTAAGTTGTTTAAAATGTTTGTGGTTTAGTTTTACTTAGTAATATAGCTAAAAATCAAACCGTCGTAACTACGGTTTGACTTCGAGATAAATCCTTAATGGCTCAGTCATATCTCGAATCAAAAGTAGTTATGTGTTGGTATTTATGTGGGTAATAAACCTCTAAAAGGGTTCCCCCTGATCACCACTCTAACTAGTTCAAATGTCGAGTTAAACGTATGCTTAAAAAGTCAACAGAAAGCCATTTTTGCGATTCTTGCATAATCTGTAATATAAATGGTATGAAACCTGTTTGAACACTCATAAAACATGATATTAAGTATATTAACTTGTCTAAGCTCGTTTGATTCGGCCATTTGCCATATTGACCCGGTTCGGAACCGAATGTCGCAAAAGTTTGACTTTTGCTTTGACTTCAGTTCTGACCCGTTTTAGTGCAATGTAGATATGCCTTAGGACTCTCTTAGGACCAGGTCACGTGATGGTATCACCCTCTGTGACCAGGTCGTTGTTTGTCCGAGTCTTTTACGCATTTCCGTTAATTGCTTAAAAGTTGACCGTAACGCCCTTTTCATAATAAAACGAGTATTTCGGATGCGTGAAGGGACCATAACCTTGCTTACTAAATTCTAAGCATGTCCCTAAAGTTTCACGTCAATCCGAGGTCTAGAATAGGAGTTACGCTAAATAGCGCAATTAAAGTAAACTTTTGTAATAAACGGCGCGATTAGCATAACGCCTAACTAAACCAAGATTTCGTCACCAAACCTTTTTACTCACTGTTGTGAAATAATATTTTGAGATTTTTAAAGATTTTTAATTAATTTTAACCTGCTCATAACCTGCGGTTATGGCTACGGTTCGGTAAATACCGAATATGCCCTTTTCGGCCAAAACTCTAGTTCTACAAGGTCTTTTGACCCGATTCCAGTTGCTACTGATTTTAGATAATAAATAAAGTATTTTGAACTTTATAAACTGATCGGGAAACTCAGATTTCCTGTAGAACTCATAAATCTCTTTAAAAGCCTTTAAAATGACCAGAAAACCCCTACGGGGCGTATAATAAACTTAAACTCGTTACGGGCATCACGGAAGGTATCCTACTGATACCACAACCTCCTTAAAGCATATTGACTCAGGAAACAAGTGTAGGACTCCCACGGATACCCGTTGCGCCTATTGCGCGCACGGTTCGGCTTATGTAACTAGTTTACATAAATTAGCCGATACGGGTCAAACCATATTACTTTGACCCCAAAAATCCAGAATGTGAATATTAAACCCATATAAAACAATTCTTCAAACTTGTTGGGTCAGAATCACATTCCATTCTCGGTTTTCGCCTTTCACGCGATTAAACCGTATCTATCCCATGAAACTGACCGGTCTAGGCTACGGCTAATATAAAGACCCGTTAGGATTCTAATTGGTTATTTTAAAACCTTCGTTCAAGAATAGGAGCCCCAGTAAAAGATATTTGTGATTTAATCGATTAAGGACAATACTTGCAAAGGTAAATACTTTTAACTTATTTTCCCTTATACGGGCTTGGGTTACGGTATATAAAATACCGCTTGATTGAGCATCAAATCTTCCATCGCTTAGGTGGTTAATTGAATAATTTGATCGGCTCATTTAAACAGTCTTGTTACTTAAAAGCCTTCGGGGGGTTAATGACCATGTCCCGGATATCCTTGGCATCATTCAAAGAAATGGCCACGACCTTGACAGTCGGGTGTAGGCGTACACCCGGTATTATGTCTATATTATTAAAAGACGTAGCCGATGGTTTACCCACCTCAGTTTTACGCAATGTGGTGTGTCTATTGATCTTTAACCCGGACTAGATCCGGGCTACTGAACGCATAAAAGGAACATGTAATTCGTTCACAAGATTATAATTTTAAATAATTCTCCCAAGTTATAAAAGAGTTTGTGCCTCGTGCATTCAAATCAATTTTAATAAACATTTTACAAAAGTGTCGGTTGAATGTATTTACCAGTGTAAACTGACGTATTTTCCTAAAAAGATTAAGTGCAGGTACTACACGAAATCGGCTGGCAATAGCTCCTTATCATCTTAAGAAGTCTCGCAAGCTTGATGTCTTATCTGTTGAACAACATTTTTATTTATTTTGATCCCTCCTGTGGATACTATTCAACTACTTGTGATACATTCGATATTACAGTAAATGGTTGAATTATATTTATCTTCGAATTGTTATTCCAAGTTTGTCTTTTTCTTTTATTATGGTATTTAAAGTTTTAAAAAGCAGGAAATATGCCGCCTGTAATTTTCCGAGGAAGAGGAAGGGGAAGAAGAGGCAGAGGAGAGATCGTTACTCACAACGATCACGAAGCTGGACCTCAAATACGCGAGCTCCTTCGACCACAAGGAGTGAAGAACCGCAAAGGCAAAGAGACCTTTATGAACCTGCGAGGCATTCCACCTCGCATAGCTCGATGCCATCATACCGGCACTCATTCGGGCCAAATTCCGAAAATGATCCCAACAACCCGCAACCCTCCTTCATACCTCTACAGCGTTCGGTATCGCACCGAAATTTTGACGACCCTACTCCATACTGCAGAGGTCAGTTTAATCCAGCTGACTACATCCAGGAACCTTCAGGCTTCGTTCCGTTAGGACCACAAGATCACTTCTCCGAAGATCATATGGACGAGGATACTGATCCGACAGAACCTGCTCGTGGTACGCCCACGCATCCAATAGAAATCTCTGATGGGTCATCCTTTCATGGTACACCCTATCAGGGACCAGATAGCTTCATGGCGTTGTTTAATCAACACGAGTGGTTCCACACGCCACAGACATCACAACAGCCGCAACATCCGCGAGATCCCTCCGAGGATCCACGTTTCGTGGCAGTTACGCCACCACCTCCGCCACCGGTACAGCCAGTAATGCCTGATCCGCCAAGGCGTAGGAGGACAAATGCCCGTATATCCACACGAGGAGGAGGGGATTTCCACTTCAGCACCCCTCGACACTCTAGTAGTAGCCACTACCCGCCACTACAAGAAGAAGGACCTTCAAGTCCTGTACAGGAGGCGAACTCCGCACCAGCTGCACCAACTTCGCCACCATTTGGGTATGACCACCCAATACCTGCATACATGGGTCCGTCGGCTTACAACCCGTTCGAACCGTCATCGCAAGCACATTACAACTACAACTATGAGCGCGACCCATATGTGGTAGCGGCTAGGTATAATGCCCGCTATCCCGACGGAGCTCTTGGAAACATGGGAGTACCGGACTACTCAGCTCATGGGTATCCAGCACCTCCTAGACCTCCAGTTCCGCAACCGGCGCCACAACCACGTTTTTCCCCACCTGAACAAGAAGAAATACTCCACCGCTTGAGCCGTGTGGAAAGAGACTTCGAGGAAGAACGTAAGAGCCACCGAGGATTCCTCAAGGGCTTGGCAAACCTACTGAAGGGCAAGAAAAAGAAACGAGACCCTTAGTCTCCTTATGGATTGTTGTACTTACACTTTAGTCCCTACGTGGACATTTATCGTATTTCAGTTCCTACGTGGACTTATCTTTCAGTCCCTACGCGGACACCTATCCAGTATTAGTCCCTGCGTGGACTTGTCTTTTTATTAACCTCTATGTAAGTATGTACTTGTTAAAAGACCCGTTTAGGGCAGTGTGTAATCGTATGGAAGTTTTGGAATGTTATGTTATGAATTTCATTTTGTTATTACTATATATATGAAATAAATCAAAATCATTCCTTTTAATTTGATCTGCCTAAATAAAGAATCTTAAGAGTGAAACCTAGCCAGGTGTCTTTTAAGATCCGGCCAAGATGGTAAGACCTAATTAAAAGATTCAGATTCCCTGTTAACCTCGGTAACCATGTTAACATTCATGACAAATGTGATTCGTTAAAATCGCACACGTCATTCTTACACAAGAATCCTTTAAAGGATTCCAAAGCCCAAATTAATGATATGATAAATCATGGGTTAAATCATCAATAAAGATGATCACTTGTTAAACATCCGTCAAGCGATGTAGTGCCTAAGGGCCGAACTATCAAACATCCGTTAGGGATGTAGTGCCTACGGGCCATAATTGCTGTCATAATAAGACAAAAGACAGTGGTGGTCTATGACTCCCTGTCAGAAGAGGGTAAAAGAACTACGGTTCAAACCTTCATACCTTGATTCTCTGTAATCTCGGCTAATATGATAATAACGTCCTAGAGACTAGGCTTTTATGCCACTAGCAATATTAATTGTGATTAGGATAAGTATGTTCAAATCCTAAATAAAAAGTGAGTAACAAATTAACCGAATATGGTCTTCATTACCATGGTTAAGGAATTGCCATAAAAGACAATTCAATAACAAACTCCTAAATAAAAATTTTAATTATCTTCTGCAGCAGATACAAGCTGCTATGGCGAATCCAAATGGAGAAAATAGTCACACAAGTGAAGATGAGTATGATAATGCCCAAGTAAATTTAACGGGCGCACAACTCAAGGCTCTTGTCGACAACGCCGTGCAAGCAGCTCTAGATCGACAATATACAGAATCTCGAAGCAGAACAGTTTCCAAACCACCATCAAAGCCAAAGACACACTCAAAAACCCACAGCAAACCACTATCCAAACCCAAGAAGGACGACGATAACCACTCGTCCAAGCCCAAAAAGGACGACGACCATCACTCGTCAAATGAAAACAGTGTTCGTCGGGAAAGGGAATACACTGATGCGTCCGGTGCCAGGGGCTGCACCTACAAGTACTTCGTGTCTTGTAAACCCCGAGACTTCACAGGGGAGAAAGGTGCCGTCGAATGTATGACATGGCTGGATGAGATGGACACTGTGGTGGACATCAGTGGCTATGCGGAAAGGGATGTAGTGAAGTTTGTGTCACAATCGTTTAAGGGCGAGGCCCTAGCTTGGTGGAGGGCGCTGGTTCAGGCCTCGGGAAAAGCTGAGCTTTACAGCATGACGTGGGAGGAATTCGTTTCTCTCATCAAAGAAAATTACTGCCCTCAGCATGAGGTGGAGAAGATAGAGTCCGATTTTGTGTCATTGGTGATGACAAATCTGGACTGCCAGGCCTACTTGACGAGCTTCAACACGATGTCTCGCTTGGTCCCATATCTAGTAACCCCGGAACCAAGGAGAATCGCTCGTTTTATCGGGGGGTTAGAACCCGCGATAAAGGCTAGTGTGAAGGCCTCTCGGCCAACGACCTTCAGGTCTGTAACTGACCTCTCTTTGTCCCTCACGATGGACGCGGTCCGACTGAGATCGCTGAGGAACAAGGAGGCCGAGAAGAGGAAGCGTGAGGACGATGCCTCACGAAGGTCGGGAAAGAAACACCGTGGGAACGGTGATGGCAAGAGAGGGACCGAATCGAAGAAAGATGGGCAACAATCGGGAGAGAAGCCCAAGTGCAAAAACTGCCAGAAATTCCACTTTGAGAAATGCAGGCTTGGGTCAAACTCACAGTCCCAGTCAAAGTCGTATACTTGTGGACTGTGCAAGTCCAAAGACCACAAGACTGTGGACTGTAAGAAGATTAAAGATGCGCTGCTACAATTGTAGTGAGAAGGGGCACATCAAAAGCAACTGCCCCAAGTTCGCCAAGAAGACGGAAGAAACCAAAAAGAATAACGCTAGAGTCTTCAAAATGGATGTGAAGGAAGCTTTGCAAGACGACAACGTAATCACAGGTACTTTTCTCGTGAATAATATCTTTGCAAGAGTACTTTTCGATTCAGGCGCTGATAAATCCTTCGTAGACCAAAAATTTTGCAAATTGCTGAACATGCCTGTCAAAACCCTAAATATGAAATACGAGGTAGAGCTAGCAGACGACACAGTAGAAACCGTCTCCACTATATTAGATGGATGTATGATATCCATTAAGAACCATTCTTTTCCTCTATCTCTACTTCCCTTTAATCTAGCTGGTTTTGACATCGTTCTGGGCATGGACTGGTTATCGCATAACCAGGCCCAGATCGTCTGCAATAGAAAACAAATAGTGCTAAAGACCCCGACTGGTGAATCGCTCACCATTCGAGGAGATACGCAATATGGATTGCCCGAGAACGTATCTATGCTCAAGGCTTCAAGATGTTTAAAAAGAGGCTGTGTCATCTACATGGCACAGGTGATTATAGACGAGCCCAAACCGAAGATAGAAGACATTCCTGTCATTTCGGAGTATCCAGAAGTTTTCCCCGAAGATCTACCTGGGTTGCCACCAGATAGGCAGGTGGAATTCAGAATAGATATCATCCCTGGAGCAGCTCCCATTGCTAGAGCACCCTACAGGCTAGCACCGACTGAAATGAAGGAATTGAGGACCCAGCTGGATGAACTGTTAGCAAAAGGTTTCATCAAGCCTAGTTCGTCTCCCTGGGGAGCACCTGTCCTGTTTGTGAAGAAAAAGGACGGATCGATGCGTCTGTGCATCGATTATCGTGAACTTAATAAAGTCACGATAAAGAATAGATACCCATTGCCAAGGATCGACGATTTGTTTGATCAATTGCAAGGGGCTAGCTATTTCTCGAAGATCGACTTAAGGTCGGGCTACCATCAGCTGAAGGTCCGAGATGAAGACGTACACAAAACAGCATTTAGGACTCGCTACGGTCACTACGAGTTCCTAGTGATGCCTTTTGGGCTCACAAATGCACCGGCTGCGTTCATGGATCTCATGAATCGCGTCTGCAAGCCGTATTTAGACAAATTCGTCATCGTATTCATCAACGACATTCTTATCTATTCAAAGAACAAAGCTGACCATGAGAAACACCTACGATGTATTCTTAAATTACTGCATCATGAGAAACTCTATGCCAAATTCTCTAAATGTGAATTCTGGCTACGAGAAGTCCAATTTCTTGGACATGTCGTAAGCGAGCGTGGTATCCAGGTGGATCCCGCTAAGGTAGAGGCGGTCATGAACTGGCAAGAGCCAAAGACGCCCACAGAGATCCGTAGTTTCCTGGGGTTGGCAGGATACTACAGAAGATTCATTGAGAATTTCTCAAGGATTGCTGCGCCCTTAACTTCTCTAACCAAGAAGAAGGAAAAGTTTGTTTGGGGCCCTAAGCAGCAAGAATCCTTTGATATCTTGAAACAAAGGCTGAGCAATGCTCCTGTGTTGACGCTACCAGAAGGTACCGAAGAGTTCGTAGTTTACTGCGACGCGTCACACACTGGCATGGGGTGTGTGCTCATGCAGAAAGGCAAAGTGATTGCCTATGCTTCAAGACAGTTGAAGGTGCACGAAAAGAATTACTGTGACAACTCGGAATTTGAACCTACTTTCTGTAACGCTACGTGCTTACGTGAGCTACTTTGATTGAATGAATGCATGTTACGTGATATGTGTGGATATTGTATGTTACGAATTATATGCTTATACGTATGTTGCTTGAACTAAACCCACACGGCATGGATCAATCACACAAGGCCATTTGGGCCGTAAACTTTGTAATCGGAACCAAGGGGCAACCCAAGTGGGGGTTCGGTCCATCCCTCTTTGATTGTTTAACAACTAGGGTGTTAGTAACCTTTGCACACTTTGGCAAGATCATTCTCACACAAGAAACCCTAGACCTCTCTCTCTCTCTCTCTCGTTGCTTGAAACCCGACGGCACCAAGGAGCATTCTTGTTCGGATCACCCTCTTACCATCATCAACCGGTTAGTGTGCTTAATGATTGTTTCATGATTGACTGTGTATGTTGTTAAATGGATTATGTGCTAATAATCGGCCCACTTGTATGCATTGTGTGATGTTCTTGTGAATTGATAATCGACTGCCATATAATTGATTCGGAGGGTATTTGATGATGTTGATGTTAATGATAATATTCTTGTTAAATCGGACGTGTTTATGTTAAACATAGGTTGCCATGTTTCGGGTTACATGTCATTGATTTAGAGCAGTATAATTGTTAATCAAATGATCCGAATTGCATAGTATGTTGATATTGAAATTACTGTTCTTGTTGATGATGATTTGAATATGTAAAATTGTTAAACAAGGTGTTTGATCCGATTTGTGAAACTGATAAGTTGTTAGCTGGATTTACGGAATGATTGTTGCTGTGTAATCATGGAAAGTTGTTACATGCACCGTTGCGACACCGATTGCGAGTCGGAACCACCCGTTGCGACTCGAAACCACACATAGTTGCGGGTCTAGTTACGACTCGAGACCCCACACTGGTACACACAGAGCACAACTCGAAACCGTGGTTGCGAGTCCAGTTGCGACTCGTAACCAGACCATGAAAAACCGAAACCACTGTTGCGACTCGTAATCTCTGTTGCGACTCGTAAACCACAGTTGCGACTCGAAACCCCTCGTTGCGACTCGAGATCGCTGGTTGCGACTCGAGACCTTTCTTTGTTGCGACTCGAGACCATATAACCGTACATGCTGATATTGGGCCTGCACAATACGAGCCCAACTGATTGGGCTGAACACTTGGACTTTGCTTGTTTACGTGACTGTTTACGTCGATGCCTATACGTGGATTATGATGTCGAATACTTGTACAACTTGTATACGAATCTGACTAGCATAATAACTTTGGTAGGACGGGGTTGATCACTTTGTAACTTAATTGAACTGTGTGAATCATACCGAGCAATCCCAGGTGAGTTCATTGCATTTTCTCAAGCATGCGTCCCGGTGGTTTGGGACAACTGGTAAACATTGGACGGGAAACATTGGGTAAACAACTTAATCGGTTTTGGTTATTGCCTTGAGGGCAATGGGGGTAATTAGTTGATAGCGCTATTAGGTACTAATTATCTGGGTTTCACTATGGTTGTTTAGAGGCACACTCCTCGGTTACGTAAGGGCGGTTCCCCTAGGGTAACTAACCGAACAACATAGTGGGTTGCTTAGAGGCACACTCCTCGGTTACGTAAGGGCGTAGTCCCTAGGGTAATCTAACTTGAGCAACATCGTAACATATCATTGAATCGTATTAACATATATCTGGTAACACAACGCGTAATAACACCTTGAACTCACCAGCGTAGTCTGACACACTTGTTGCATGCTTGTAGGTCATTAACACTTGGAACATGGACTTGCTATCTGGGAGTGCTGGAGTGGTCATGGATCGAGGCTCTTGGATTTATTTACATTGGAAACTTTGGTTTTAAGTATTATGAAACACTTGCTAAACGATTTATTAAATGCTTCCGCTACACAATACTTTGGGATTTGATCTTATATTTTATTTAAGTATTTACCATTGGTTCAATGTGATTGGTGGCTCGAACTCTGATGCGTAACACGCCTCGCGGGATTTCCGCTAGTGGGATTTTGGGGGTGTTACAGTTTGGTATCAGAGCCACTGGTTATAGTGAACTAGGTTTTAAAACGTTTTGTAAAACCAGACTATAACCGAACAACTTCGAGAATCGATCATGACACTCAGCACCAGATTGAAAGGTTCGTTTCTCTCTCACTTTATACATTATTTGCTTAGCAGTCACACACTCACAACGAATATGAACTGAAACATTTAACACCGTAGTGACCTGATAGTGTGACACTACTCTTCGACTCATACGAACTATAGACCTGTGATACCATCTGTTGTGTTGTTTGAAGGGGGAAACTTCGAGCGTAAGCTAAGAGGCTCTGAGATGAACATGCAAATCGCCTTATTATTATGGGTGCACACTTAATAATAACGCGGGGTGCATGCAAGTCCCAGTGAGGCTTATCGAGCGTGAGAAGGGTTCTGCCTTACTATGTGCAAACTTGGTAGTATATAGATATCTGTATGACACCTGACTTCCATCTCGTTTCGATTTCTAAATCGGTTTATTCCCAACTATAGAAACATGAGTGGATGAGGACACGGACGTGGCAACATCAACATGACTCAGGCTGAGTTGAATAACCTAATCAATACCCGCGTGGCTGAGGCTTTGGCAGCCTATCAAGCTGGTACGGAATGTACCAAGTACTCTTTACTCTTATACCACGTACACGTCTTTTCATTCCTATAATGTGTTTCCTCCCGTTATTTAGGTCAACAAGCGCAACCTCAACCTAACCAGCCTGCGTGTACGTTCAAAATGTTTATGGACTGCAAGCCACAGACCTTCACCGGGACTGAAGGGGCTGTGGGACTTCTAAGATGGTTCGAGAAAGCAGAGTTTGTGTTCGCTATCTGTAACTGTCCCGCTGGGGACAGGGTGAAATATGCTGCGGGTACCTTGGCTGATGGTGCCCTAACATGGTGGAACGCGCAAGTACAATTGTTGGGCATCGAGGCAGCGAATGCCACAACTTGGGAAGACTTTAAATAAATGATCAGGGAGGAGTACTGTCCTCGGGACGAGGTCCAGAAGTTGGAAAACGAATACTACGACTTGAAGATGGTTGGATCTGAAGTCGAAGCGTATGTGAAGCGATCGTATGAACTGGCCGACATGTGCCCGAACTTGTCCCGGCCTATGTCTCGGAGGATTGAGTTATTCATCAAAGGGTTGCCTCCGCGTGTGAAGAGCTTGGTCACTGCAGCCCATCTCAATGATTTGACCCAGATCGTTCGTCTGACTCACAAGATTGTGGATCAAGAAGTGGAAAGCGATTCGTTACCTCCGCGCATTTCAGCCACTGCTGCTGCGACACCCACTGCTACTACACCTGCTAATGATAACAAACGAAAGTGGAGCGACTACGACAAAGTATCCAGTGCTGGTCAGACTCAGAAAAGACCAGACAACAGCAACCGCAACGTCAGCCAGTCGTCTTCTGTCAATCAAGGCCAGGGGAGTGGCCACAGCCAGGGTTCATATGCAGGGCGGAAGCCACGGTGTAACAAATGTGGCTATCATCATTGGGGACCGTGTGGTCGGACGTGTAACAAGTGTGGCAAGCCAGGCCATGAGGCCAGGGATTGTAGGACCTCACAACCCAAACACCAACAACAACAGAACCAGCAAAACCAGAGACAACAGGGGCAACCACCCCAGCAGAACCAGGGTTTCAGAAAGGGGTGCTATCAGTGCGGTGATGAGGGTCACTTTAAGCGGGATTGCCCCCAGTTAAACCAGAACGCTAACGACAACAACCGCCCGAATAACAACAATGCTGGGAACAACAACAATAACAACAACGGCAACAACGGGGGTAATGGTGCTCGGGGCAGAGTGTTTCAGCTTGGAGCAGGGGATGCCAGGAATGACGGCAACGTTGTAACTGGTACGTTTCCTGTTAATGATCGTATTGCTTCTGTATTATTTGATTCGGGTGCCGATTGGAGTTATGTGTCCCTAGAGTTTAGTCAACGATTAGGGATAACCCCAACACCTTTAGAGGTTAGACAAATAGTGGAATTAGCAGATGGTAAGACGATAGAAGCCTCAAATGTCCTTTTTGGATGCAAACTAGATCTCGTGGGTCAGGTGTTTGATATTGACCTCCTTCCCGTTACGCTCGGTAGTTTTGACATAGTGGTAGGCATGGATTGGTTGTCTAAGCACCAAGCAGAAATTCTATGTAAGGAGAAGATTGTGCGTATTCCTCTCCCTGATGGAGAGTCACTGTTAGTTCAAGGGCATCGTAGTGGGACGATGGCTGGGATTATCACGGCCATGCGTGCACAACAGTATCTACAAAAGGGGTATCCTGCACTGTTAGCGCTAGTTACCAACGCTCAGTCTGAAGAAAGTAAGATCGAGGATCTACCAGTGGTGCGAGAATTCGCGGATGTATTCCCAGAGGAGCTACCAGGGTTACCTCCTCACCGTCAAGTAGAATTTCAGATTGATCTTGCACCGGGAGCGGCTCCAATTGCTCGAGCTCCTTACCGGTTAGCACCAGGAGAGTTACAGGAACTGTCTAATCAACTGCAGGAGTTGTTGGACAGGGGCTTTATTCGACCCAGTTCTTCGCCTTGGGGAGCCCTAGTTTTGTTCGTAAAGAAGAAGGACGGGTCATTCCGTATGTGTATCGACTATCGAGAGCTCAACAAGGTGACCATTAAGAACCGCTATCCGTTACCACGCATCGACGACTTGTTCGACCAGTTACAAGGGTCGAGTTTCTATTCAAAGATCGACTTAAGGTCGGGTTATCACCAGGTAAGGGTTAGGGAAGAGGATGTTCCCAAGACCGCCTTTCGAACGCGCTACGGGCACTATGAGTTTTTGGTCATGCCGTTTGGGTTGACCAATGCACCAGCGGTTTTTATGGATCTCATGAACCGCGTATGCAAGCCATATCTTGACGAGTTCGTTATAGTGTTTATTGATGATATCGTAGTTTATTCCAAGAACAAGGAAGATCACGAGCGTCACCTACGTCTCATCTTGGAACTTTTGAGAAGGGAACAATTGTATGCGAAATTCTCTAAGTGCGACTTTTGGATTCGAGAAGTGCATTTCCTTGGGCATGTTGTTAACGAGAAGGGGATACATGTGGATCCTGCGAAGGTGGATGCAGTCAAGAATTGGGCGGCACCAAAGACTCCGTCTGAGGTGCGTCAATTTCTTGGTCTTGCTGGATACTATCGAAGGTTTATTAAAGACTTCTCGAAAATCGCGCAACCTCTCACCTCACTGACACAGAAGAACACGGCGTACTCTTGGGGAACGAAGCAGGAAGAGGCTTTCCAGTTGTTAAAACAGAAACTTTGCAGTGCACCAATCTTGTCGTTACCGGAGGGTACTGAAGACTTTGTGGTTTATTGTGATGCTTCGATTCAGGGTCTCGGTTGTGTGTTGATGCAACGCGAGAAGGTAATAGCTTTTGCTTCTCGTCAGCTGAAGGTGCACGAGAAGAACTACACGACGCACGACTTGGAGTTAGGAGCGGTGGTGTTTGCGTTGAAGATTTGGAGGCACTATCTGTACGGTACCAAATGCACCATCTACACCGACCATAGAAGTCTCCAGCACATCTTCGACCAGAAAGAGTTGAATATGCGACAACGACGATGGGTGGAATTATTGAACGATTATGAATGTGCCATCAAGTACCATCCGGGCAAGGCGAACGTTGTAGCTGACGCCCTCAGCAGAAAGGATAATGCACCTAGGCGCGTGCGAGCATTGCAACTCACGATTCAGTCCAATCTCCCTTCCCAGATACGGGATGCTCAGTTAGAAGCATTGAAACCAGAGAATGTTCGAGCTGAAGCTTTACGTGGCTCGAGACAACGACTAGAACAAAAGGGAGACGGCGCCTACTACGTAACTGGACGCATTTGGGTTCCACTCTTTGGCAACTTACGGGAACTTGTAATGGAAGAGGCACACAAATCACGCTACTCTGTACATCCCGGATCAGATAAGATGTACCACGACCTGAAAACTACCTACTGGTGGCCCAGCATGAAGGCTCATATAGCAACCTACGTAAGCAAATGTCTGACCTGTGCTAAAGTCAAAGCAGAACATCAAAAGCCCTCGGGTCTACTGCAGCAACCGGAGATACCCACATGGAAGTGGGAACAGATCGCTATGGATTTCGTAACAGGATTACCCAGAACTCAGGCTGGGAACGACACTATTTGGGTGATTGTTGATCGCCTCACGAAATCAGCACACTTCTTAGCAATCAAGGAAACGGACAAGTTTTCTCAATTGGCAGCAATCTACCTTAAGGAAGTGGTTTCTAGGCATGGAGTGCCAACTTCTATCATTTCAGACCGTGATCCGCGTTTCACTTCAGAATTATGGCAGTCAATGCATAAATCGTTTGGTTCCCAACTCGACATGAGTACCGCTTATCACCCGCAGACGGATGGTCAAAGCGAGCGCACCATTCAAACCCTCGAAGATATGCTTCGAGCGTGCGTACTCGACTTTGGAAAGGGATGGGAGAAGCACCTACCGTTGATAGAATTCTCCTACAACAACAGCTACCATTCAAGCATTAAGGCAGCTCCGTTCGAAGCACTGTACGGACGGAAATGTCGCTCACCTCTCTGTTGGCATGAGGTGGGTGACAGCCAGATCACAGGACCTGAGTTTGTCCATGAAGCATCAGAAAGCATCGTGCAGATCAGAAATCGTATGGCCACAGCCCGTGATCGTCAGAAAAGCTACACTGACAAGCGTAGTAAACCACTGGAATTTGAAGTTAATAACCGTGTTATGTTAAAGGTTTCACCCTGGAAGGGTGTGGTGCGTTTTGGAAAACGCGGCAAATTAAACCCTCGTTATGTAGGACCCTTCAAAATTGTGGAACGGATTGGAAAGGTGGCTTACAGGTTGGAATTACCGGCTGAGTTGGGTAATGTCCATGATGTATTTCACGTATCGCAGCTAAAGAAGTGTTTGGTTGACGAAACACTAGTAGTACCATTCCAAGAGCTAAAGATAGATGACAAATTGCAGTTTGTCGAAGAACCAATTGAGATTATGGATCAGGAAGTTAAAGTTCGTAAACACAGCCGTATACCGATTGTGAGAGTTCGTTGGAACTCAAGACGTGGTCCAGAGTTCACGTGGGAACGCGAGGACCAGATGAAACTTAAGTATCCACATTTATTCCCCGAAGACCAGTCAAAACCTAGTGAACCTGGCGTTGACGCAACTAGTGAATTTCGGGACGAAATTCCCATTCAAGTTGGGGAGGATGTGACACCCCAGGAAAACCGGCAAACGACATAACTTACCTAGCATTAACTTATCTAGCTGCTTTAACTTATCTAGCTTTCTCAGTGAGTGCGTACCAAATTTCGGGACGAAATTTCTTTTTAGTTGGGGATACTGTGACAACTCGTAATTTGAACCTACTTTCTGTAACGCTACGTGCTTACGTGAGCTACTTTGATTGAATGAATGCATGTTACGTGATATGTGTGGATATTGTATGTTACGAATTATATGCTTATACGTATGTTGCTTGAACTAAACCCACACGGCATGGATCAATCACACAAGGCCATTTGGGCCGTAAACTTTGTAATCGGAACCAAGGGGCAACCCAAGTGGGGGTTCGGCCCATCCCTCTTTGATTGTTTAACAACTAGGGTGTTAGTAACCTTTGCACACTTTGGCAAGATCATTCTCACACAAGAAACCCTAGACCTCTCTCTCTCTCTCTCTCTCTCGTTGCTTGAAACCCGACGGCACCAAGGAGCATTCTTGTTCGGATCACCCTCTTACCATCATCAACCGGTTAGTGTGCTTAACGATTGTTTCATGATTGACTGTGTATGTTGTTAAATGGATTATGTGCTAATAATCGGCCCACTTGTATGCATTGTGTGATGTTCTTGTGAATTGATAATCGACTGCCATATAATTGATTCAGAGGGTATTTGATGATGTTGATGTTAATGATAATATTCTTGTTAAATCGGACGTGTTTATGTTAAACATAGGTTGCCATGTTTCGGGTTACATGTCATTGATTTAGAGCCGTATAATTGTTAATCAAATGATCCGAATTGCATAGTATGTTGATATTGAAATTACTGTTCTTGTTGATGATGATTTGAATATGTAAAATTGTTAAACAAGGTGTTTGATCCGATTTGTGAAACTGATAAGTTGTTAGCTGGATTTACGGAATGATTGTTGCTGTGTAATCATGGAAAGTTGTTACATGCACCGTTGCGACACCGATTGCGAGTCGGAACCACCCGTTGCGACTCGAAACCACACATAGTTGCGGGTCTAGTTACGACTCGAGACCCCACACTGGTACACACAGAGCACAACTCGAAACCGTGGTTGCGAGTCCAGTTGCGACTCGTAACCAGACCATGACAAACCGAAACCACTGTTGCGACTCGTAATCTCTGTTGCGACTCGTAAACCACAGTTGCGACTCGAAACCCCTCGTTGCGACTCGAGATCGCTGGTTGCGACTCGAGACCTTTCTTTGTTGCGACTCGAGACCATATAACCGTACATGCTGATATTGGGCCTGCACAATACGAGCCCAACTGATTGGGCTGAACACTTGGACTTTGCTTGTTTACGTGACTGTTTACGTCGATGCCTATACGTGGATTATGATGTCGAATACTTGTACAACTTGTATACGAATCTGACTAGCATAATAACTTTGGTAGGACGGGGTTGATCACTTTGTAACTTAATTGAACTGTGTGAATCATACCGAGCAATCCCAGGTGAGTTCATTGCATTTTCTCAAGCATGCGTCCTGGTGGTTTGGGACAACTGGTAAACATTGGACGGGAAACATTGGGTAAACAACTTAATCGGTTTTGGTTATTGCCTGGAGGGCAATGGGGGTAATTAGTTGATAGCGCTATTAGGTACTAATTATCTGGGTTTCACTATGGTTGTTTAGAGGCACACTCCTCGGTTACGTAAGGGCGGTTCCCCTAGGGTAACTAACCGAACAACATAGTGGGTTGCTTAGAGGCACACTCCTCGGTTACGTAAGGGCGTAGTCCCTAGGGTAATCTAACTTGAGCAACATCGTAACATATCATTGAATCGTATTAACATATATCTGGTAACACAACGCGTAATAACACCTTGAACTCACCAGCGTAGTCTGACACACTTGTTGCATGCTTGTAGGTCATTAACACTTGGAACATGGACTTGCTATCTGGGAGTGCTGGAGTGGTCATGGATCGAGGCTCTTGGATTTATTTACATTGGAAACTTTGGTTTTAAGTATTATGAAACACTTGCTAAACGATTTATTAAATGCTTCCGCTACACAATACTTTGGGATTTGATCTTATATTTTATTTAAGTATTTACCATTAGTTCAATGTGATTGGTGGCTCGAACTCTGATGCGTAACACGCCTCGCGGGATTTCCGCTAGTGGGATTTTTGGGGTGTTACAATTACACCACCCACGACTTGGAGCTGGGTGCCGTTGTATTCGCACTAAAACTGTGGAGGCATTATCTATACGGAATCAAGTTTCTGATCTATTCAGATCACAAGAGCCTTCAACATTTATTCAATCAGAAGGAGCTAAACATGAGGCAACGCCGTTGGATGGAGACCTTAAATGATTACGATTGTGAGATCAGATACCATCCCGGCAAGGCGAATGTAGTCGCTGATGCCCTGAGCCGGAAAGAAAGGATGAAACCCATCCGCATCAATGCCAAGAGCATTGAAGTCAAGAATAACTTGATTGAAAGGATATTAGCTGCACAACGAGAGGCTGTGTTAGAAGCTAATTATCCTAAAGAAAAGTTAGGAGTAACTGAGGAACAGTTAACTCTTAGCAAGGATGGAATTTTGAGATTGAATGGGCGAATATGGGTTCCAATGTATGGAGGACTACGAGATGTTATCCTCCAGGAAGCCCATAATTCCAAATATTCTGTCCATCCTGGAGCAGACAAAATGTATCGGGATTTAAAGGCAAATTATTGGTGGATAGGCTTGAAAAAGTTTGTAGCCGCTTATGTAGCCAAATGCCTAACTTGTGCGCAAGTCAAGGCTGAGCATCAAAAGCCATCTGGCTTGCTACAACAGCCTGAAGTTCCTGAATGGAAGTGGGAGTGTGTAACTATGGATTTTATCACCAAGTTACCAAAAACGAGCAAGGGAAATGACACGATATGGGTTATAGTCGATAGACTGACTAAGTCAGCTCATTTCTTACCCATCAAGGAGACTTATAGCTCCGACACTTTAGCCCAGCTGTATGTTGATAAGATTGTGGCCTTACATGGCATACCTCGAAATTTTGTGTCCAATAATGTATTGACACGTGTCTTGAGTTTACACGTGGCATTTAATATTGAATAAAGGACTAAAGTTGACAAACCTTGAAAGTATGTAAATTCGAGGGTTATAAATGTCAAACAAGGGTAAGTATACTGTATAGTAACCCTAAACAATGCTCGTACCTTCAAACGAATAAATCATGGATCGTACGGAAGCGAAACGCGGAAGAAAGTGAGAGGTTACAAGCTACAGGGGGTTAACTGTGTCAACATGTTTAATTATACCTCTGAGTGACCCTTTGACGTACCCGAGGCTTTGTAACAGTAAAATACGCTCGCTAGAATGTACTATATAAATTCCGCGAAGTTCCGTTTTAAAACGAGAAAGTTATGATCAAATTCGTATGAGAGGGGTTAAAAACGTCAACAATGAAAGTTAAGGCTTTCCGAATAATTAACAAGATAACCGGGGACTTAACAACGCGGGTAAATAACACGAGGCCCTTAATTGTAATTAACCGAGGGCCAAATCGCAAAGTTACCCCTTCAAACCCGAAAGGTCAGGTTAATAATTACCAAAGATTTCGTTATTAATTACAAAGATTTGGTCATCATTTCAAAAGATTTGAAAACCTGAAAAATTAGACTTGAAGCGGGCCGCGTAAAGGTTTAGATTAAGTTTACGCGGGCCGCGAGCCTTTTTATAACTCGTTTCTGACATGAGGATCCAGGCGACCCGCGTAAAGGGGAGCCTGATCCTTCACACGGGCCGCGTGAAACGCCCAGATGCAGAAAACTTGGACTAACTTGCCTTTTGAGCTAGTGAACGACCATACATGCAATAAGTGAGGCATGGGCACCCCCTACTCGACCCATAGCACTCTAGGCCACCTGCCCATCATCCATACTCACTTGTAGGCTGAGTTGTAAGGATCTTAAAGCCATTCTTGTACTATAAATAGGCCTAAGATATGCATAAGTTCATCACACTTCAAAACACATTCTCTTGATCACCTCTGGAGCTTCCAAGCTTTATTCTATCATCCTAAATCGTGCTCAAGCTTCTGTAAGTTGTTTAAAACGTTTGTGGTTTAGTTTTACTTAGTAATATAGCTAAAAATCAAACCGTCGTAACTACGGTTTGACTTCGAGATAAATCCTTAATGGCTCAGTCATATCTCGAATCAAAAGTAGTTATGTGTTGGTATTTATGTGGGTAATAAACCTCTAAAAGGGTTCCCCCTGATCACCACTCTAACTAGTTCAAATGTCGAGTCAAACGTATGCTTAAAAAGTCAACAGAAAGCCATTTTTGCGATTCTTGCATAATCCGTAATATAAATGGTATGAAACCTGTTTGAACACTCATAAAACATGATATTAAGTATATTAACTTGTCTAAGCTCGTTTGATTCGGCCATTTGCCATATTGACCCGGTTCGGAACCGAATGTCGCAAAAGTTTGAGTTTTGCTTTGACTTCAGTTCTGACCCGTTTTAGTGCAATGTAGATATGCCTTAGGACTCTCTTAGGACCAGGTAACATGATGGTATCACCCTCTGTGACCAGGTCATTGTTTGTCCGAGTCTTTTACACATTTCCGTTAATTGCTTAAAAGTTGACCGTAACGCCCTTTTCAAAATAAAATGAGTATTTCGGATGCGTGAAGGGACCATAACCTTGCTTACTAAATTCTAAGCATGTCCCTAAAGTTTCACGTCAATCCGAGGTCTAGAATAGGAGTTATGCTAAATAGCGCAATTAAAGTAAACTTTTGTAATAAACGGCGCGATTAGCATAACGCCTAACTAAACCAAGATTTCGTCACCAAACCTTTTTACTCACTGTTGTGAAATAATATTTTGAGATTTTTAAAGATTTTTAATTAATTTTGACCTGCTCATAACCTGCAGTTATGGCTACGGTTCGGTAAATACCGAATATGCCCTTTTCGGCCAAAACTTGAGTTCTACAAGGTATTTTGACCCGATTCCAGTTGCTACGGATTTTAAATAATAAATAAAGTACTTTGAACTTTATAAACTGATCGGGAAACTCAGATTTCCTGTAGAACTCAGAAATCTCTTTAAAAGCCTTTAAAATGACCAGAAAACCCCTACGGGGCGTATAATAAACTTAAACTCGTTACGGGCATCACGGAAGGTATCCTACTGATACCACAACCTCCTTAAAGCATATTGACTCAGGAAACAAGTGTAGGACTCCCACGGATACCCGTTGCGCCTATTGCGCGCACGGTTCGGCTTATGTAACTAGTATACATAAATTAGCCGATACGGGTCAAACCATATTACTTTGACCCCAAAAATCCAGAATGTGAATATTAAACCCATATAAAACAAGTCTTCAAACTTGTTGGGTCAGAATCACATTCCATTCTCGGTTTTCGCCTTTCACGCGATTAAACCGTATCTATCCCTTGAAACTGACCGGTCTAGGCTACGGCTAATATAAAGACCCGTTAGGATTCTAATAGGTTATTTTAAAACCTTCGTTCCAGAATAGGAGCCCCAGTAAAAGATATCTGTGATTTAATCGATTAAGGACAATACTTGCAAAGGTAAATACTTTTAACTTATTTTCCCTTATACGGGCTTGGGTTACGGTATATAAAATACCGCTTGATTGAGCATCAAATCTTCCATCGCTTAGGTGGTTAATTGAATAATTTGATCGGCTCATTTAAATAGTCTTGTTACTTAAAAGCCTTCGGGGGGTTAATGACCATGTCCCGGATATCCTTGGCATCATTCGAAGAAATGGCCACGACCTTGACAGTCGGGTGTAGGCGTACACCCGGTATTATGTCTATATTATTAAAAGACGTAGCCGATCGTTTACCCACCTCGGTTTTACGCAATGTGGTGTGTCTATTGATCTTTAACCCGGACTAGATCCGGGCTACTGAACGCATAAAAGGAACATGTAATTCGTTCACAAGATTATAATTTTAAATAATTCTCCAAGTTATAAAAGAGTTTGTGCCTCGTGCATTCAAATCAATTTTAATAAACATTTTACAAAAGTGTCGGTTGAATGTATTTACCAGTGTAAACTGACGTATTTTCCTAAAAAGATTAAGTGTAGGTACTACACGAAATCGGCTGGCAATAGCTCCTTAGCATCTTAAGAAGTCTCGCAAGCTTGATGTCTTATCTGTTGAACAACATTTTTATTTATTTTGATCCCTCCTGTGGATACTATTCAACTACTTGTGATACATTCGATATTACAGTAAATGGTTGAATTATATTTATCTTTATGCTTCCGCTGTGCATTTATATATTGTGGTTTGACTATATTGTTGCCAACTACGTCATGATAATCCCCCACCGGGCCCACCGGTGATACACGTGGAAATCGGGGTTTGACACTGTTGCTGAGATCCCTCCGCCCGTTTTGTCTGAGTCTTCTTTGCCTGTCTTAGAGTCACGCACTTCTTCTACGCTGCTGTTAGTCTATTATCGTCGTAGGAAGAAGATTAGGCCCACTAGAGATATCACATCTACATCATGTGCTGAGACGGTACCTACTTCCAAGAAGCAGAAAGAAGATAGGGTAGATCGATATTGCCATTGCGATCGACAGCTCGCCGCACTACACAGAGACCTAGGCTCAGCCAAAGGAAAGGCGAAGTACCTTGAGGGACAGATGGACGAGCATGAGGAGTTGAAGGTTATAGACGATATTGCAAGAGATGAGATGCACTGGAGGATAGTGGATTTAGAGAAACTTGTCAAGGAGATGTTAGAATCTCTAGGTTTGAAGCATTGATGTTTGTTTGTTTGTTTCGTTGTTGTTTGTTTATTGGATTGTATTGTTAGACATTTTTGATGCTCTTTATGTTTGAGGCCCGCATGCCAGTTTCATTTTTGGATATTATTTGGGAATTCTGCATAAACTTGTTATGGGTGTCGATGTAGATGATGTGCACAAAATGCAACATATAAATTACATCAATTATGGCATAAAACTATCTTAGAACCCCACTTTTCGTTTATGAAATAATGACCAAAATTTTGCTAGAAACATAAACCTTTAAATGTACTAATATCATTAGTACATAATTTTACAAAATTCGGGCATGACCCGTCCGCAAAACGGATATACCCCTGTTTTTACCATAAACAATCTAAATACAATTCTACAATTCGTTCGACAAAATACTACCAAAAACCAAGACAACATGTTTTAGAAAAAGTATGACTACTAACAAGGTTATGCAAAATAAACAAGTATTGGACCAAAAACATTAGAACAAGCTAGCGGAAGCGCTTGGTATGACATAACATGAACACGTGGTCGCTCCGATTCTCCAAGTCGCCTAAATTGAGGATTTACCTACATTCAACAACAAAGCTTTTAAAAGTTAGTCATAATATCTATTTCGCTTACAATACTAACATTTTAGTTCCATTCGCTTACATACTTTCATTTCTTTTACGCATTCGATTACCCAATTAAACGGGTAATGGCATATACTCTCATAATGAGATTCAGGCATATCACTTACGACCCGATAACATCGGGTTAATTGCTTTCAACATAAATCTTTCGTTCTATCCGTATAACGGATTGAACTTCATACATTCGTTATTGCATTCACGACCACCCGTTCTAAACGGATGGTACCTTATCCTTACTCGACTTGCTCAACTTGAACCGGTCGACTTGCATAGCTTATCATAACCTTCGTTAGCATAACCAAATCCGCAAGGGATTTGCTATCCACTTACTAATCACCATATTCATTAGAACAAGGGTTATTCTTCATAATTATTAACAAAATTAAAGTAAGGTTTTGTATGCAACGAAACATATCTCGATCTTGTGAGCCTTCTGATTTCTTAGTACTTGAACCTTCTTCCTTGACGCCTATATCAACACATCCATTCATTCGTTTAGTACCCCAAATTTCATTCCATTATTTTCAAATTACACATAATTGTTCTTTCAAGCATTTCATCAAACACTTGGCGGGTTTCGCATTTTCGGGACATTTACTCATCTAACTAAAACGTGTTTTTAGGCTAGTTCTTTTAATCATTCAACAATAATCAAGCAAACCTTATTCTATATCAATTTATCTCATGTTTATACATCATCCACAGAATTATACATCAATGATTCACATGCATGACACTACATGATCATTCTAATTCATATCATAACTTCATAAGTGGGTTTTTACTAAAATCTTTCAAATAACCTAGTATCATACATGATTCTTGTTCTAGAAGGAAATCCTAACTCAGATTTCTCACATTCAAACACAGTAATTCAAGATTGGGTTGAACCCATCATTCAACAAATCATGATTTCAGAAAATTAAACTTACCACTTTAGAAATTGATGTTAGCTACTCACATTTAAGGGTTCATGCATTAGATTTCTCCATTGATTCAAGTTCAATTGCTTCATTTTCTTGATACTAGGGTTTCCCCTCTTGTCCTGCTTCCTGTTCAATCGACCAGAACCCCAATTGTGGGTGTTTTTTTTCGTTTTTTTTGTTTATTAGTAAAACCCTTCTAGTTTAGTAATTACACATTGAACCCTTCCATTTTGAAAGAGTGTTTAAATTAGGTTTTCCCCACATAAACTAACTACCATGTTGCCATATTTCATTAACTAAGTGAAATTCTTTATTTATTTGCACTTATCATAATACTAAACATTTTTGGGGTGTTACAACTTATGCCTAGTTAACGTTTTTGGGGTGTTACAAGTCTACCCCCCTTAAAAGAGGTTTCGTCCCCGAAACCTTTCTCATTCCAACTAGACCAATTCGACTCCTACTTTTTCGTCTTTTCATTCACGATGCTTACTACAACATAGATGCATTCGAGATCTTGGCAAGAGTTTCATTCATGCATAAACGTCTTTGTACGCATTGTCCATCCGTTCTTAAATCAAGTAAATTACTTTCATAATCACCTATAAGTCAGAATCCGATCCAGGGCTCTTATTAGTGTCGTTTTCACTTTATAATGCCAGTTCCTAGCATACATCATCACTAGCGATTCGTTCATTGGGATTTATTCCAATGTATACTATTGGTCGTACAAGCTTATGCTTACGGCTTGTTTCTATCTTTCTAAATAAGCGTAACATATTCATACATTTACTATTATAAATAAATCGATTTATTTTATTCCGCACACGAATCATGCACGACATAATTCATTATTGTAATTATAAGCAACCCCATCATCCCATTACTAACGTTCTTCCAATTACTTTCTTGCTCATAGGAGGGCTTAGCACAACATTATACGTATACTATAGACACTTAATGACTTAGTGGTACTAATACTAAGCTTCCCACTTCCTAATTACTTTTTGGTACTTAATACGAGTATAAGGCACCATTCTACGGTTACCACCGTCACTTGAACTAATTACAAGTTTGAGTTTAGCCTTGAATTTAATCCTTCGCACACTTTATTATTAGCTCCTTGCATAAACTACTTATGATAACAACTAGGTATATTGTGTACGAGCACCATACTAGCGTTTAACCAATTCAGCTCAAACTTTCATTTAAGGCCTTTAATTCTCCCTCTTAATGACATTCATACCTTCTCACGCTGACCATTACAGGTCGATCACTGTATAGCATACCATATTTATTCTACCATTCATTTTGTTCACACTTACAAATAAATCTACGGATTCTTAATCATTAACTAAGAATTAAACATTTTACTAACCTCGCTTTTAATGTATAAGTCGGTTATCCGTGTGCCGGATCGATCCGCTTCTTTATATGTACCTTTCGTACCAGAATTGGTCTCATTCATTCATGAAATATGCTCCCACTCGTGGGCATCCTTCCACTAGCTTCAATACTATCATTTCACTAAGAATTCCATTATATTTATCTACAAATAAATAGTTAGCACATAACCTTTCATAATTGTGTCCTACAGGGTGTTTATTCGCCTATTGTTTCATTCAAAATTTTCTTACGTACATGCTAAACATATCATACATTCCATTTCTTTTTATTGGTTATCTCGCCAACTTTCGCAGTTTGACCTTTCAGTGTCAGATTAACACCCCCTTACCTATTATGGTCGCATCGAGGTACACGTTCGTACCTTATACTTGCATAATTGCAAGGACTTCATTTATTTCGTTTGACCTTTCGGAAGTCTAATTGTAAATACATTCTCACATATGGGTATCAGTTATCCTATTCTGACACACCATTCTCTAGTCGAGCCCTATGCTCCTATTAAAAATATAATCTTTTTATACCTACCTGGCGCGGGTCAGAACCCTTGACTCGTCATTCATACTTTGCGACGGTTAATACTTTCCAAACTGTGACAATGCATGCCCATACATTATGCTCACCTATAAGTAATAAACTTGACAAATCGAACATTAAATACCGGGTTCAAATGGCGATCACCATTTGACCCGTATGACTCAATTGAGTCTCGTTTTTAGTTTCTATTCTTACTCGTTTAATCCGTCTTCATTTACGGATTCGAACTTTTAATTCATTACCTTTCATTCTTACTGGTTTGACCCGTGCTTGCTTACGGATTCAACCTTTCATTCCTTACATGGTCGAATCCATTTCTCAGATTCAAACATTTCCCTCCGTACCTTCCTTTCTTCTGCCGTACCATTTACCATGTCATTTCTTATGAAACGTTTTCATATTAATCTTCTACATTCAACTTCGAGTGTTGGGTCCTAACACTTAATTCCATGTCCTATTTCATGTAGCGCGTCTCGACGCGACACTTTACATCCTATTTCTAGTGGTGTTCCCACCCTTCTTCTTAAGTTTGTCTTACATTCAATCGTAGGCTTATACTTTTCATTCTTATCCTTCCTTCTTTCTTATATTGATCCGTTCCATTAAGAATCGTTAGACCCCTTTTTGCTAGCTTGACCGGACATAAGTGAGGTGATTCTCATGTTTTTCTCGAGCTTCGGTCAATACATGACCATCCCTTAATATACCATTTCTATTTGTTTGTTCACCGTATTAGGTGTTAATTCACCTATGTTCTCTAACATGTCTTTTACTAATGAGTATTCTACTTTACACGTTGTATTTCTTACGTAATACTTCCAGCATTTGTAAGTAATTATTATTCACTGACTTCTACAATATAACCTTTTAAGGTCAACCACCACCCAGTACTTTTGTGTATAAGTATTGTAGTACGGGTTGTTCTTACTTTCAATTCGAACACACTTACAAAACGCCTTTAGCTAACATCTGAACTATTATCCTTTCCATACCTTTTATTAACATTACCAAGTTCTCATTTATTTATACATTCCACTTAATTTCAATTATTCTAACACGCATACATCTTTATGTAAATACATTCGAAGTGATTGCAAATTCACCTTCCTTTAGCGTCCATGTTCATGCTTACTTTATTACTTCCTCTAAACCCTTTTTGCCATCCATGCTCAAGTAAATTGACAGGATTCCCATCCTTACATATCAGTACTTTCGTAATATCATTAGTTTATGTGAGCATATATACGACTATTCACGTTCTTTCTATTCATACGTTAATCGACTTTCGTTAGTAGAATTTCGTATAAGTGAGACATTCATTAATAGTTATCTCATTTCAAATCCATACAACTAAACTATCATCCATCATAACACGTAATTCATCTAGTACGTAACACATTAACTCTTTACTTAAACAATTGTGTCTAATGGCCATCTCATGATATCCCTATACTGTTGACCTTCAGAAAGTCAACTGTCTCGTTTACACACTTCAAACCTTTAAACATGTATTCATCTAAATATGGTAGGTCATAATAGTAATATCCTGCGTATCTCATACTCTTATTGTATGACATGTACAATTTACGTGATCCTCTAAACAATACACATATACATTCACATACACGTATTTTCACATGCTAATGCTCCATGATTCCACAATTAGCAGATTTCATTCGAAACAACTATATAACATAATTTCAACATATCCTTTACTAATTAGCTCGTATGATTCACATTTAGCACATTCGCCTCTTAATCACACTAAAGCAAATCATTAAATACACATAAGCATCACACCATTCATGTACAAGGTACAAGCCTCTAATGCATAAATCTATCAAAGCATACATTCATCCGAATTTTCATACGAATTCCAACTCCACTTTATACATTCGTCATTCATTTCATGCCATTTCATATGTTACATTCGACTTTTATAAATTTAACTTTATCGCCGACGATCTACATAACTTTACATAACTTATTATATCTTCTTATAACTTGACAAGAACATAAAACGGGCATTTCTGAGAAGTATGGGAACTTAAATCATAATTCACAAGCTTCAATACATCATAGTTCATTAGTCCATAATTACTTCGTTCGCATTCTTATATTCTAAACTTTACTCGCTTTTTCAGCTTTCATCATTCTTTCGTGTCATTCGACACATTACCTTCGAGTTTTATAAATTTCTTTCTAACGTAACCACTAATCGTGGTTGCATATATCTTACTAGGCCTTATATAGACCCTACACGAACATTCATTAGGCTTTTGAACGACTTAGAAACTCATAATATGAAAACAAGACGAAACAAAAACTTTTTAGCGGATTTGAATTCCGCTAGCCGTCGGCGACAGCTTCACACCCCGTCGGCGACGGGCTTCGTAAACGTGTGTCGCCCGTAAACGTCTGTAGACAGCTAGCTAAGCCATCGGCAAACATGAGGGCGTCGGCGACAGCATCATAGCCCGTCGGCGACGGCCCTTCCTTTGCTGAATCGCTGAAAAATTTTGCCCAGACACAATTGTGTTGATTATCTGAGTACAATGTCACACAGCTGTGTCAGCCTTGCTACACACCCTAATCTCAGCAACAAGCATCATGGGTCCACACAGCTGTGTCACTTAACGACACAACTGTGTGCTACGCCAGATCTGATATAACCCAATGTTTAACTCCCATTATTACTATTTCACATACTTAACTAAAATATTTATCATAAACACACTATACATACTCGTATTAAACAAAAACTTAAAGTTTTATCTCATTGGCGATCTCGGAACGAGCACACTTTTGCACGAGCCGTCGGTTTGAGTTCAAGCACTATTACTCTTGCTCGAATCCCTCAAACCTAGGCTCTGATACCAACTTGTTAGAACCCCATTTTTCATTTATGAAATAATGACCAAAATTTTGCTAGAAACATAAACCTTTAAATGTACTAATATTATTAGTACATAATTTTACAAAATTTGGGCATGATCCGTCCGCAAAACGGATATACCCCTGTTTTTACCATAAACAATCTAAATACAATTCTACGATTCGTTCGACGAAATACTACCAAAAACCAAGACAACATGTTTTAGAAAAAGTATGACTACTAACAAGGTTATGCAAAATAAACAAGTATTGGACCAAAAACATTAGAACAAGCTAGCGGAATCCCTTGGTATGACATAACATGAACACGTGCTCGCTCCGATTCTCCAAGTCGCCTAAATTGAGGATTTACCTACATTCAACAACAAAGCTTTTAAAAGTTAGTCATAATATCTATTTCGCTTACAATACTAACATTTTAGTTCCATTCGCTTACATACTTTCATTTCTTTTACGCATTCGATTACCCAATTAAACGGGTAATGGCATATACTCTCATAATGAGATTCAGGCATACCACTTACGACCCGGTAACATCGGGTTAATTGCTTTCAACATAAATCTTTCGTTCTATCCGTATAACGGATTGAACTTCATACATTCGTTATTGCATTCACGACCACCCGTTTTAAACGGATGGTACCTAATCCTTACTCGACTTGTTCAACTTGAACCGGTCAACTCGCATAGCTTATCATAACCTTCGTTAGCATAACCAAATCCGCAAGGGATTTGCTATCCACTTACTAATCACCATATTCATTATAACAAGGGTTATTCTTCATAATTATTAACAAAATTAAGTAAGGTTTTGTATGCAACGGAACATACCTCGATCTTGTGAGCCTTCTGATTTCTTAGTACTTGAACCTTCTTCCTTCATGCCTATATCAACACATCCATTCATTCGTTTAGTACCCCAAATTTCATTCCATTATTTTCAAATTACACATAATTGTTCTTCCAAGCATTTCATCAAACACTTGGCGGGTTTCGCATTTTCGGGACATTTACTCATCTAACTAAAACATGTTTTTAGGCTAGTTCTTTTAATCATTCAACAATAATCAAGCAAACCTTATTCTATATCAATTTATCTCATGTTTATACATCATCCACAGAATTATACATCAATGATTCACATGCATGACACTACATGATCATTCTAAGTCATATCACAACTTCGTAAGTGGGTATTTACTAAAATCTTTCAAATAACCTAGTATCATACATGATTCTTGTTCTAGAAGGAAATCCTAACTCAGATTTCTCACATTCAAACACAATAATTCAAGATTGGGTTGAACCCATCATTCAACAAATCATGATTTCAGAAAATTAAACTTACCTCTTTAGAAATTGAGGTTAGCTACTCGCATTTAAGGGTTCATGCATTAGATTTCTCCATTGATTCAAGTTCAATTGCTTCATTTTCTTGATACTAGGGTTTCCCCTCTTGTCCTGCTTCCTGATCAATCGACCAGAACCCCAATTATGGGTGTTTTTTTCATTTTTTTTTTGTTTATTAGTAAAAGCCTTCCAGTTTACTAAATACACATTGAACCCTTCCATTTTAAAAGAGTGTTTAAATTAGGTTTTCCCCCCATAAACTAACTACCATGTTACCATATTTCATTAACTAAGTTAAATTCTTTATTTATTTGCACTTATCATACTACTAAACATTTTTGGGGTGTTACAACTTATGCCTAGTTAACGTTTTTGGGGTGTTACAAACTAACCTTTTTTTAGTACTAATGTTGGAAAAAGTGTGCTTTTGTCTTCCTTTTGTATTTTCAGGATTAAATGAGCTCAAATGAACAAAAGAAGCATAAAGACAGCTAAATCTAACATAAATACAAGAAAAGGAACAAAAGTGGCATGCCCGACCTCCCGACAGCATTTTTCCAAGCAAAACAAAGAAGACAGAAGACTGAACACGCCCCGTGCTCAGTGAGCACGGGGCCGTGCCCAAGTGTCAGCATAAAAGACAAACTTATAGAAGCTTCTGTTGCCCACCACGGGGCCGTGTCCAGCGGACATGGGAGCGTGGTCAACTTCCTGCAGGCGCATTTATTGCAATTGCGAATTGCAATTAATGAAGAGAGAGACGCGGGCGGACACGGGGCCGTGCCCAGCGGACACGGGGCCGTGCCCGAGCTTCTGTTCAGCCTATAAATAGGAGTGTTTGGAGCTCTTGCAACTTATCCCTTGGCACACCACCTCTCTCACACTTCACCCACCACCATCACAACACCATCATCCACCACCATCATCCATTGTCCATCATAGAGTGTGTGAGTCGTCTCGGGATCCAAGATTGATCGTAAGAGTTCTTGACACTCAAAGGCCATGTTTGCCTAAGTCTTTTACATCAGTTGGTGAAGACAAGTGTTTAGTGTAATACTTTTTATTTTTAATCTTTTGCACTTTTTAATTGGTTTTGTATTAATGACTTTAATTACTAGTTTCTTATGTTGAAGGTGATTCTTCCATATCGTTTGTCCGTGATGTCTTGGCATTATTTTACTGTCTATATAAAATAAAAAATTTTCACCATTCATATCTCCACGGTCTATATGGAGGTATGTTGGCTACCAGGTCGGGGGTTAAGGGAACGGTTTGGTAAGAGTCTTGCCATTGTTCAGTGTATAGATCCTGCAAAGGACCTGGGTCAAATTTAGTAGGACATCCTTCATTACCCAAAGGTATTGGATGGCGGGGGTCCAAACTCTTTGACCCTCTCATAAGTTAAACTACTATTAAAACTTTAACCCAGCTACTTAGGACTGTATCCCTGCTAACTCAGACTACTTAGCTGAGGGTAACGTCGCCTTCAAAAGAGGGGCCTACCACATTATGCATTAATAACTTAATTAATTATCTTTCAATAATCCGACCCTTTAGGATTGTATCCTTGCTGACTCAAACTACTGGGTTGAGGATAACGTCACCTTCAAAAGAGGGCCCTACTACAATAACTAAGATAATCTCTTAAACAAGTGTAAAAGTGCAAAAATAATCAAAGGTTACACTACACACGAGTCGGATCCAAGTGATTCATCTTGTCTATCGGTTTTATTTTTATTTTATTTTTAGCATTTTAGTTAGTTTTATCTTCTTAATTTAAAAACCCTTTTTCTAATATTTTGATTGATTAGACGTTGAGGATAAACCGGTACTAAAAGCTCTTGTGTCCTTGGACGACCTCGGTATCTTACCAACACTATACTACGTCCACGATGGGTGCACTTGCCCATATGTGTGTTTAGTGTTAGTAAATATCGTGTTTTTGTAACACCTCGAAAAATTTCGTCCAATAATGCATTGACACGTGTCATAGACTTTGCGTATGCGAAAACATACTTTAGAGGGACTAAAGTTGACAAGCAGTGAAAACTATGGAACGTAAGGGTCCAAAGTGTCAACAATGGATAAATAGACTCTATAATAACCCTACATGGTGTTAATAACCCTAAACGGATAGATCATGGATCATACGAAGCGGAAAATGCACGAAAGTGAGGAATTACAAACTGTAGGGACTAAAAGTGTCAACATGTTGAATTTATACCTCTGACTGATCTTTTGGCAGCCCCGAAGCTTTGTAATGATAAAATATACTCACTAGAATATGTGGTAAAAATTTCGTGAAGTTTCGTTATCGTATGAGAAAGTTATGGCCAAAACCGTACTTGAGGGGTTAAAAGCGTCAACGTCGAATTTCATGACTTTTCGGGTGAGCGCAAAGTTAACCGAGGACATTACCATGTTGGTAAATGTCCCAAGGTTCTTAAAAATCAGATTTGAGGGTTTACGAGTCAAGATAAGTAGCCAAAACCTTGTTTACGAAGAACAGGGACCAAAACTGCAACAATTGATCAAAGTTTGGAGCTGCAGACCCCAGGCGCCCGCCTGAGGCCTTACGCGGGCCGCGACCCAGCGCCCAGATGCATAATTCGCGAACTGATGTGTTTTGGGTCTGATTTTTGAGTGCTTGACAGCTTTCAGCACCTCCAAAACTCACCAATGGATGGGCATGCATGTTGGGACACTTGTGAGCCTCCTATAACACCTGAAAACACCATTTAAACCTGATCAAAGCTTCATTTTTGAGGCACTTGTGTAGTAACCAAGAACACCACAACTTTCAAAAACTCACAAGGCATCTCCAGGGACTTTCTGATCGACAAGGCAGCCTCATAGTGATTCCTAAGCTTCATTAGGACTCTTGTAAGCATCCATAACTGTCTCTAATTCGTTCTAGCATAGATTAGTAGCCAAAAGTCAATTCGTCATAGTTGTAGTTTGACTTTTCGATTAAACGAATTTGGCTCTGTCATTTCTCAAATTGAAAGTACCTAAATGTTGGTATTTATGTGGGAAACAAACCCTCAAAAGGGTATTCTCTGATTCCCACTCTAAGCATGCTATTTGTCGAGTCAAAGTTGTTCTTAAAAAGTCAACAGAACTTGTTTTTGCAAAATATAGCATAAATGGTAATGTAGATGACATGCAATCAGTTTGATCATCAAAAATAGCTTTATAATGAATGTAAGAATATGTTTTATCATAATCAACTCGACAATCTTTAGTATAAACTCGGATCGGAACCGAAAGTCTTATAAAACGACTTTTTCCTTGAATCTCGATTCGGATCCGTGCATGCATGTTTGAGATCTGTATTGGAGTTTACTTTTGACCATTTTTATTTAAGTTTAACTCTCTGGAATTTTTACAACTTGAGTCTATGCTTAACCGATTCATATGCATGTTTCCGATTTATGCTTAAAGTTGACTATTTTGCCCTTTTTGTTATAAAACGTGATTTTTGGAAAAGTGAAAGAGTAGAAATCTTTATTACTGATTTATAAACTTGCACCGAAAATTTGAGATCAGTTGGAGGTCCAGATTTTGAGTTATGGCCGATATCGTAAAACTATAGCTTTATGTTAAATAAACGGCGCATTTAGCGTATAACCTATTTAAGGCCACTTTTTGATATAAAACTTTTTACCCACTGATGTTATATAATATTTTGGGATTTTTGAAGATTTTTATTTAATTTTTGGCTGATCGTATCATAGGTCTCTAAGTTTGATTCGGTTAATACCGGTTTTGACCTTTTAAGCCATAAAATGAGTTTTATACATCCTTTTGACCCCAAACCTTTTTCTACTGATTTTATTTGTTAAATAAATTATTTTGAGCATTCTGGAAATATAAAAATCTCAGCTTTCTTTTGAAAACCCGGAAACGGCTCTAAATCGCCTTTCTAAGCGTTTTTAGCGCATAGTATGCGCTATACCCATATTAAACATATAAGGATTATACCTACTGATGTATTTAGCATATTTTTATAAAATAACAGTAAGTATAAGTTTTTGAACTCAGATTTCCAGTTTTGACATTTTTAGCCCTTGTGAAATTACCAAAATACCCCTAAGGTGCATAGTTTGATTTTAAATGATAAGTTTTGTATATGGGTCATACCCTACTGTTATAATATGTCAAATTAAGTATATCTACTGTATAAATCAGACCTGTAACTCAGATTTCTAATTTAACTCTTTTATAATCTTTTAAATGACCAAAATGCCCTTATAAGGCATAAATTGAGTTTAAATTTATTCGGGGCATAATAGAACATAACTTGCTGATATTATATCATATTTAAAGCATATTATCTCAGGGAACTTGCATATGACTCTTTTGCCTACCCGTAACGCTCTTTTAGCGTTCGGTTCGGTTTATGTAACTAGTTTCCATAAATTGACCGAAACGGGTCAAACGTTATCATTTTTGACTCAAAATCCAGAATGTATTTAGTATACCCATATTACACAAGTATTCAAACTTGTCGGGTCTAAAATCACATTCTATCCGGTCTTCGCTTAATCGTGCGCTTGAACCGTATCGTCCTTAAAACTAACCGGTCTAAGCTTAGGCTTAAATAAAAGACCCGTTAGGAATCTAATAGGTTATTATAAACCTTTGTTCCAGAATAGGAGGCCCAGTAAAAGCTACCCTCACTTGCCAATTGTGATTCATACTTACTCAGGTAAATACTTTTTAACTTATTTTCCCTATACGGGCTTAGGTTACGGTATATAGAATACCGCTTGATCGAGCGTACAAAATCTTGCACCCTTGGGTGTTCAAGCGAATAATTTGATCGGCTCGTTTAAACAGTCTTGTTTTACTTTAAGCCTTTGGGGGGTTAATGACCATGTCCCGGATATCCTTGGCATTATCTTACGAGATGGCCACGACCAGAGCACGGGGTGTAGGCGTACACCCGTCAGTGTATAACTCTATATTGTGGTGTGTCTATTAATCTTTAACCCGGACAAGATCCCGGGCTACTGAACGCACGAGTAACATGTAATTCGTTCACAAGATTATATTGCATAATTATCCCAAGTTATAAAAATATTTTTATGCCATGTGCATTTAAATCAATTTTTCAATCATTTTCAAAATGAGTCAGTTAATTTGTATTTACCAGTGTAAACTGACGTATTTTCCCAAAAGGTTAAGTGCAGGTACTACACGTACTAGGCTGGCTGTCTCCTAGCGCGTCCACAATAGTCTCGCAAGCTCGGACGACAATAAAACTGTTGAACAATTATCTTATTTTATTTGATCCGCCTGTGGATCCGTTTCAACTACTCGTGATATTTAATATTACATTTTATTTAAGGTTGAAATGAATCTATTTCTGCTTCCGCTGTGCATTTTTATATTGTGTTGCTTGTCTATGATGATGCCAACTACGTCACCATACCCTCCACCGGGCCCACCGGTGACACGTGGAAAATGGGGGTGTGACAGGTTGGTATCAGAGCCAACGCTGAGTGAATTAAACACTAGTCTTTTGTGTTTAATCTCAGTTACACAATTGCACATTCCTCGGTTTTCGAGTCTAGACAAAGAACTTAGGAAATGTTCAAAATTTTTCTTATTTTCTAACTTTGTCTTATATATCTTGTCGTGCCACTTGTTTGATTTTTGACAGGTTCAAGATGCCGCCACGTGTACGAGGAAGGGGACGAGGAGCATTCGCAACCTCTCATGACCATGAAGCTGGACCGTCGCATAGGCGAACCCCTTCAGCACCCCAAAACATTGATGCCCGAGATCTTTGGAGATCGTTCGCTGAACCCGCCAGACACTCAGCATCACTGAGTACCACACTTTCCCTACCACACTCTTTTGGGCCTCATTCTGAAAATGAGCCCCACAACTCCCACCAATCCTACATTCCTCTTCACCAGTCACCTTATGATTACCCAGCACCTGTCTATCAGGGCCTGTACAACCCGGATGATTACTTGGGAGAACCAGTGGGTCATAACCCACTTGGACCTGAAGACCACTTCCCAGGTGGCAACGAGATGGAGGTCGATGAGGATACCGATCCTTCCATTCCACCGTCCGGTACACCGAACCACCCCATTGAGATTTCAGATGGGTCACCTTCAGGGGATCACCTTACAATGGTCCCGACAGTTTCGAGGAGAGATTCAAGCAGCACGACTGGGTTTTTACCCCTAGTTACCATAACTCTCCCATGCACCAGTCCTACCACAGCTCTCCCGTGCACTCCCAGCATCACTCCCAGCAGCAGCTTCAGCAGCAGCCTCAGCAGCAGGATCCTTCAGAGGGTTTCTGGCGCGACGTAGTCACTCCGCCGCCGCCACACCTCCGGTTTTGCCTCCTCCGCCGCAGAGGCGAAGGGGAAGGAACGCCCGGATGTCCACATGAGGAGGGATACGCATCGGCACCCCTCCACATTCAGGTAGCAGCCTATACTCGCCCCTTCATGAGGAGCCAGAGATGGGAGAATCTTCGCATCCCGTCTCAGAAGTTACTTCTGCGCCTATTGCGCCACCACCACCACAGGATTTTGGGAACCCAATCCCTGCGTATGCTAGCGCAGCACAGTTCAATCCTTTCAAGCCGACTTTTCCCCCAGGTTATGACTATACAGGGGATCCCTACTGGATAGATTCGGGCTAGAACCCTCTCAATCAGGAGAGTGCTTTTGGAGGTCCCTGGGCTACGGGACAATCAGCTTTCGGATACTTATCGCATGGATACCAGCAGCCGCAGCCTCCTCAACCACCGCAGTATCAGCCACCGCCGCCGGCGCCGATGATGTCGCCACCGCAAGTTCAAGAAATCCTTCAGGGGATAAACAATGTGCGACGTGAATTGCGACATGAAATGCGGGAAGATCGCCGACATAACCGCGGAATGTTTAAGAAGATGGTTGATTTGATCAAGGGTAAAGGCAAGAAGGATTATTAAATCCTTTGTTTGTTAGCTTATGTACTCATGTCCCTGCGAGGACATTTATTCTGTACTCTGCCTCTGCGTGGGCATATTTCTCTTGTTCTACCCCTGCGTGGGTATGTTTGTTTCTGTTCAACCCCTGCGTGGGTTTGTTTGTTGTTTATTTGGTTTAGCCCCTGCGTGGGCATGTTATTTGAGTAAAAGTCCCGTTTAGGGCAAACTGGTACTAGTCTATTTTATTTAAAATGGTTAATTTAAGTTTTTCATTTTATCTATATGCATGAACATAATATACAAATAAATGAAAAATATCAATTATTATTTTAATTTACCATTTTAATAAGAATCTTAAGAAGGTAAAACCTAGCTTGAATGTCTTATTAAAAGGCCTGGCCAATATGGTAAAACCTAGTTAAAAAGATTCAAATCTTTGTTAACATCTGTAAACATGTTAACATTCTTGGCTAGCGTGATCTGTAAAATCACACATGTCACCCTTTTTAATAAATTGTCCAAAATTATATTGTACACATGTCTGATTGTGACTTGATGCCTACGGGTTATGACTAATGTCATATAAAACAAAAAGGCAGCCGTGGTTTATATACTCCCTGCCAAGCAAAGGATTATTTGTTTTAATTATACAATTCTAATCCTATAAAAAATTCTAAATTTAAAATTTAGAAGTTTGTCCAAGTGACTAGGCCTATTGTGCCAATATATATATTTCATTCTATGATAAAATTGCTAATAAAAGTGCTGAATGAAATTAAATAAATTAACTAATATGGCTTTTATTACCATGGTTAATAAATCGTCAAGAACGATAATACTGTTAGGTTTCTAAATAGACCTTGTCCTTACTTTTATGTAGCTCCTAAAGCTACATGGCCAAGTCGGAAGAAACAAACAGTCATTCTGAGGAAAACCCAGATAATACTAAGATTCACGTAACTGGTGCGGAGCTACAAGCACTGGTAGAAAATGCTGTTGCCAGGGCCATTGATAGGCAATTCAGGGAATCAAGCAGGACTCGAAGTAGGACCCGAACTATACCTCGTTCCAAATCCAAGAATCATTCAGAGGCTCATAGCAAGCCGCCCTCTAAGAATGATGTATCAAAGAAAGACGAGCCAAAGAAGAATGATGAGGATAATCACTCCTCCAACCACAGCAGTGTCCCGAAACAGGAGATCAAGCAGAAACATGAAACGCACAGCAAGTCCTGTACGTATAAATATTTCGTTTCATGCAAACCCAGAGATTTTACTGGGGAGAAAGGAGCTGTCGACTGTATGACCTGGTTAGATGAGATGGATACGGTTGTAGATATCAGCGGGTGTGCTGATCGGGACGTAGTGAAGTACGTGTCCAAATCATTCAAAGGGGACGCTCTAGCGTGGTGGAAATCTCTTTTGCAAGCTGCCGGTAAGGCCACCCTTTACAATATGTCATGGGATCAGTTTGTGGCCCTGATCAAAGAAAATTTCTGCCCACAACACGAAGTTGAAAGGATTGAGTCAGACTTCGTATCCCTGGTGATGAAGAATCTCGACTGCCAGGCATACCTTACCACTTTCAACACTCTATCTCGACTAGTGCCATACCTGGTAACCCCAGAGCCGAGAAGGATCGCCCGTTTTATTGGGGGTTTGGCACCAGAGATCAAGGCGAGCGTTAAGGCATCGAGGCCTATAACGTTCAGATCAGTAGCTGATCTATCTCTCTCTCTCACCCAAGATGTAGTCAGGTTGAGAGCTCTTAAGAACTCGGAGGAGAATAAGAGGAAACGTGAGGATGACACCTCACGAAGATCGGAGAAAAGACACCGAGGGAACAACGACCACAGGAAAGGGTCGAGATCTAAGAGAGATTGGCAACCATCAGGGGATAAACCCCGATGCAAGACCTGCAAGAAACACCATTTTAGGAAGTGTCGTTTAGAATCAAAATCCCAGTCTCACGCAAAACAATGTGGAATCTGCAAATCCACGGACCATAAAGCCTTGGAATGCAAGAAGCTAAAGGATGCAACTTGTTATGGTTGCAATGAGAAAGGGCACATCCGACCTAATTGCCCAAAGAATGCTAAGAAAGCCGATGAGGGAAAGAAGACCAATGCAAGAGTCTTCAAAATGGATGCTAAGGAAGCAGTTCAGGATGACAACGTCATTACAGGTACTTTTCTTGTAAATGATGTTTTTGCTAGAGTTCTATTTGATTCAGGAGCAGATAAGTCATTTGTAGATGATAAGTTCTGTAAGTTGTTAAACCTACCTGTTAAAACCTTAAGTGTGAAGTATGAGGTGGAATTAGCTGATGGAACCATAGAAACCGCCTCGACTGTCCTAGATGGGTGTGTTATATCCATTAGGAATCATTCTTTCCCGTTATCCTTGCTTCCCTTTAAGCTAGCCGGATTCGATGTAGTGATAGGCATGGATTGGTTATCGCGTAACCAAGCCCAGATTGTGTGCAACAGAAAGCAGGTAGTAGTTAAAACTCCGTCTGGTGAGTCACTTACTATCCAAGGAGACACCTAGCATGGATTGCCTGAGCAAGTGTCCATGCTCAAGGCATCCAGATGTCTGCAGAAAGGTTGTGTCATTTATATGGCACAAGTTACTATTGATGAGCCAAAGCCGAAGATCGAAGATATCCATGTTATCTCAGAATACCCTAAAGTATTTCCTGAAGAACTCCCCGGTTTACCACCGGATAGACAAGTGGAGTTTCGAATAGACATCATTCCAGGTGCAGCGCCAGTAGCAAGAGCACCATATAGGTTGGCACCAACGGAGATGAAGGAGTTGAGGACGCAATTGGATGATCTGTTAGCTAAGGGTTTTATTAGACCTAGCTCGTCTCCTTGGGGAGCGCCAATCTTGTTCGTTAAAAAGAAGGATGGATCGATGCGTCTGTGCATCGATTACCGTGAGCTTAACAAAGTCACTATTAAGAATAGATATCCGTTACCCAGGATCGACGATCTGTTCGATCAGTTGCAAGGAGCGAGCTACTTCTCAAAGATCGACTTGAGGTCAGGCTATCACCAGTTGAAGGTCAAGGATGAAGATGTGCACAAGACAGCGTTTAGGACTCGATATGGACATTATGAGTTCCTAGTGATGCCTTTTGGGCTCACTAACGCACCAGCCGCATTCATGGATCTCATGAATCGCGTCTGCAAGCCTTATCTAGATAAATTCGTTATCGTCTTTATTGACGACATCCTTATCTACTCGAAGAACCAAGCTGACCACGAGAAACACCTTCGTTGTATTCTCAAACTTCTACATCATGAGAAACTCTATGCCAAATTCTCAAAGTGTGAATTTTGGCTTCGAGAGGTCCAATTCCTTGGACATGTGGTAAGCGAGTGTGGTATCCAAGTAGATCCCGCTAAGGTAGAAGCAGTTATGAATTGGCAAGAGCCAAAGACTCCTACTGAGATTCGCAGTTTCCTAGGCTTAGCAGGATACTATAGGCGATTCATCGAAAACTTTTCAAGGATTGCTGCGCCCCTAACTTCGTTGACTCGTAAGAAGATTAAGTTTGATTGGGGCCCTAAGCAGCAGGAATCCTTTGACATTTTGAAGAAGAAGTTGAGCAATGCGCCAGTGTTAACATTGCCTGATGGTATAGAAGAATTCGTGGTATATTGCGATGCGTCGCACACTGGTATGGGTTGTGTACTCATGCAGAGAGGCAAGGTCATTGCCTACGCTTCTCGACAATTAAAGGTGCACGAGAAGAACTACACCACCCACGATTTGGAATTGGGTGCAGTTGTATTTGCATTGAAACTGTGGAGACACTACTTGTACGGAACCAAGTGCGTGATTTATTCGGATCACAAGAGCCTTCAGCACTTGTTCAATCAGAAGGAATTGAACATTCGACAAAGGCGATGGATAGAAACTTTAAATGATTACGACTGTGAGATAAGATACCATCCAGGCAAGGCAAATGTAGTTGCCGACGCCTTAAGCAGAAAAGAAAGAGTGAAACCGATCAGAATCAATGCCAAGCGCATTGAAATAAGGAATAATTTGAACGAAAGGGTGTTAGCTGCACAGAAGGAAGCAGTGTTGGAAGCTAACTATCCTGAAGAGAAGTTAGGAGTAACTGAGGAGCAGTTATCCTACGACAAAGATGGAATGCTAAGACTAAACGGACGAATATGGGTTCCAGTTTATGGAGGACTTCGGGATGTTATCCTTCAGGAAGCCCACAGCTCTAAATATTCCGTTCATCCAGGATTTAAAGGCAAACTACTGGTGGATTGGTTTGAAGAAGTCTGTAGCTGAGCATGTAGCTAAATGTCTGACTTGTGCGCAAGTCAAAGCTGAGCACCAGAAACCGTCAGGTTTGCTTCAACAACCTGAAATTCCCAAGTGGAAATGGGAAATGGTGACAATGGATTTCATCACCAAGTTGCCAAAGACGAGAAAAGGAAATGATACCATATGGGTCATAGTAGATAGACTGACGAAGTCAGCTCATTTTCTACCCATCAAGGAGACGTATAGCTCCGATATGTTAGCTCAATTATACGTTGATAAGATTGTAGCGCTACATGGTATACCTGTATCTATTATCTCCGATAGAGATACTAGGTATACGTCACATTTTTGGAAGAGTTTTCAACAATCATTGGGCACTCGTTTGAATTTTAGTACGGCCTATCATCCTCAGACCGATGGTCAGAGTGAGCGTACTATTCAAACTTTGGAAGACATGCTGCGTGCATGTGCGATCGACTTGGGTGGTAGTTGGGATAAGAACCTACCACTGATTGAATTCTCCTACAACAATAGCTACCATTCCAGCATAAAAGTTGCGCCTTTTGAGGCCCTATACGGTAGAAAGTGTAGATCGCCCATCTGTTGGGCAGAAGTTGGAGATGTCCAACTATCAGGACCAGAAATTGTTTTTGAGACGACAGACAAGATCGTTCAGATTCGCGATCGTTTGAAAGCTGCCAGGGATAGGCAGAAGAGTTATGCGGATCCTAAGCGCAAAGATTTTCACTTCGATGTAGGTGATAAGGTGTTGCTTAAAGTATCGCCCTGGAAGGGGGTGATGCGATTTGGTAAGAAAGGCAAGCTAAGCCCGAGATATATAGGACCTTTCGATATTGTCGAACGTGTCGGGTCAGTTGCTTATAAGTTAAACTTGCCTGAAGAACTTAGCGCTATTCATAATGTGTTCCACATCTGTAATTTGAAGAAGTGTTTCGCTGATGAATCACTGGTTATACCGCATACAGATATACACATAGATGAGAGTTTGAAGTTCGTGGAAAAACCATTGTCGATTGAGGATCGACAGGTAAAGAAGCTTTGAAGGAAGTATATACCTATTGTCAAGGTCAAATGGGATGCCCGTAGAGGTCCCGAATATACGTGGGAAGTGGAATCCACGATGAAGGAAAAATATCCTCATTTATTCCAGTAAATCTCGAGGTCGAGATTTCTTTTAAGGGGGTGAGGATGTAACACCTCGAAAAATTTCGTCCAATAATGCATTGACACGTGTCATAGACTTTGCGTATGTGAAAACAGACTTTAGAGGGACTAAAGTTGACAAACAGTGAAAACTATGGAACGTAAGGGTCCAAAGTGTCAACAATGGATAAATAGACTCTATAATAACCCTACATGGTGTTAATAACCCTAAACGGATAGATCATGGATCATACGAAGCGGAAAATGCACGAAAGTGAGGAATTACAAACTATAGGGACTAAAAGTGTCAACATGTTGAATTTATACCTCTGAGTGATCTTTTGGCAGCCCCGAAGCTTTGTAATGATAAAATATACTCACTAGAATATGTGGTAAAAATTTCGTGAAGTTTCGTTATCGTATGAGAAAGTTATGGCCAAAACCGTACTTGAGGGGTTAAAAGCGTCAACGTCGAATTTCATGACTTTTCGGGTGAGCGCAAAGTTAACCGAGGACATTACCATGTTGGTAAATGTCCCAAAGTTCTTAAAAATCAGATTTGAGGGTTTACGATTCAAGATAAGTAGCCAAAACCTCGTTTACGAAGAACAGGGACCAAAACTGCAACAATTGATCAAAGTTTGGAGCTGCAGACCCCAGGCGCCCGCCTGAGGCCTTACGCGGGCCGCGACCCAGCGCCCAGATGCAGAATTCGCGAACTGATGTGTTTCGGGTCCGATTTTTGAGTGCTTGACAGCTTTCAGCACCTCCAAAACTCACCAATGGATGGGCATGCATGTTGGGACACTTGTGAGCCTCCTATAACACCTGAAAACACCATTTAAACCTGATCAAAGCTTCATTTTTGAGGCACTTGTGTAGTAACCAAGAACACCACAACTTTCAAAAACTCACAAGGCGTCTCCAGGGACTTTCTGATCGACAAGGCAGCCTCATAGTGATTCCTAAGCTTCATTAGGACTCTTGTAAGCATCCATAACTTTCTCTAATTCGTTCTAGCATAGATTAGTAGCCAAAAGTCAATTCGTCATAGTTGTAGTTTGACTTTTCGATTAAACGAATTTGGCTCTGTCATTTCTCAAATTGAAAGTACCTAAATGTTGGTATTTATGTGGGAAACAAACCCTCAAAAGGGTATTCTCTGATTCCCACTCTAAGCATGCTATTTGTCGAGTCAAAGTTGTTCTTAAAAAGTCAACAGAACTTTTTTTTTTGCAAAATATAGCATAAATGGTAATGTAGATGACATGCAATCAGTTTGATCATCAAAAATAGCTTTATAATGAATGTAAGAATATGTTTTATCATAATCAACTCGACAATCTTTAGTATAAACTCGGATCGGAACCGAAAGTCTTATAAAACGACTTTTTCCTTGACTCTCGATTCGGATCCGTGCATGCATGTTTGAGATTTGTATTGGAGTTTACTTTTGGCCATTTTTATTTAAGTTTAACTCTCTGGAATTTTTACAACTTGAGTCTATGCTTAACCGATTCATATGCATGTTTCCGATTTATGCTTAAAGTTGACTATTTTGCCCTTTTTGTTATAAAACGTGATTTTCGGAAAAGTGAAAGAGTAGAAATCTTTATTACTGATTTATAAACTTGCACCGAAAATTTGAGATCAGTTGGAGGTCCAGATTTTGAGTTATGGCCGATATCGTAAAACTATAGCTTTATGTTAAATAAACGGCGCATTTAGCGTATAACCTATTTAAGGCCACTTTTTGATATAAAACTTTTTACCCACTGATCTTATATAATATTTTGGGATTTTTGAAGATTTTTATTTAATTTTTGGCTGATCGTATCATAGGTCTCTAAGTTTGATTCGGTTAATACCGGTTTTGACCTTTTAAGCCATAAAATGAGTTTTATACATCCTTTTGACCCCAAACCTTTTTCTACTGATTTTATTTGTTAAATAAATTATTTTGAGCATTCTGGAAATATAAAAATCTCAGCTTTCTTTTGAAAACCCGGAAACGGCTCTAAATCGCCTTTCTAAGCGTTTTTAGCGCATAGTATGCGCTATATCCATATTAAACATATAAGGATTATACCTGCTGATGTATTTAGCATATTTTTATAAAATAACAGTAAGTATAAGTTTTTGAACTCAGATTTCCAGTTTTGACATTTTTAGCCCTTGTGAAATTACCAAAATACCCCTAAGGTGCATAGTTTGATTTTAAATGATAAGTTTTGTATATGGGTCATACCCTACTGTTATAATATGTCAAATTAAGTATATTTACTGTATAAATCAGACCTGTAACTCAGATTTCTAATTTAACTCTTTTATAATCTTTTAAATGACCAAAATGCCCTTATAAGGCATAAATTGAGTTTAAATTTATTCGGGGCATAATAGAACATAACTTGCTGATATTATATCATATTTAAAGCATATTATCTCAGGGAACTTGCATATGACTCTTTTGCCTACCCGTAACGCTCTTTTAGCGTTCGGTTCGGTTTATGTAACTAGTTTGCATAAATTGACCGAAACGGGTCAAACGTTATCATTTTTGACTCAAAATCCAGAATGTATTTAGTATACCCATATTACACAAGTATTCAAACTTGTCGGGTCTAAATCACATTCTATCCGGTCTTCGCTTAATCGTGCACTTGAACCGTATCGTCCTTAAAACTAACCGGTCTAAGCTTAGGCTTAAATAAAAGACCCGTTAGGAATCTAATAGGTTATTATAAACCTTTGTTCCAGAATAGGAGGCCCAGTAAAAGCTACCCTCACTTGCCAATTGTGATTCATACTTACTCAGGTAAATACTTTTTAACTTATTTTCCCTATACGGGCTTGGGTTACGGTATATAGAATACCGCTTGATCGAGCGTACAAAATCTTGCACCCTTGGGTGTTCAAGCGAATAATTTGATCGGCTCGTTTAAACAGTCTTGTTTTACTTTAAGCCTTTGGGGGGTTAATGACCATGTCCCGGATATCCTTGGCATTATCTTACGAGATGGCCACGACCAGAGCACGGGGTGTAGGCGTACACCCGTCAGTGTATAACTCTATATTGTGGTGTGTCTATTAATCTTTAACCCGGACAAGATCCCGGGCTACTGAACGCACGAGTAACATGTAATTCGTTCACAAGATTATATTGCATAATTATCCCAAGTTATAAAAATATTTTTATGCCATGTGCATTTAAATCAATTTTTCAATCATTTTCAAAATGAGTCAGTTAATTTGTATTTACCAGTGTAAACTGACGTATTTTCCCAAAAGGTTAAGTGCATGTACTACACGTACTAGGCTGGCTGTCTCCTAGAGCGTCCACAATAGTCTCGCAAGCTCGGACGACAATAAAACTGTTGAACAATTATCTTATTTTATTTGATCCGCCTGTGGATCCGTTTCAACTACTCGTGATATTTAATATTACATTTTATTTAAGGTTGAAATGAATCTATTTCTGCTTCCGCTGTGCATTTTTATATTGTGTTGCTTGTCTATGATGATGCCAACTACGTCACCATACCCTCCACCGGGCCCACCGGTGACACGTGGAAAATGGGGGTGTGACAATTTTATAAATTTAAAACTTGGCTAAAAAGTGTAAAAAGGGCTTAAAATATATACCTAAAACATATTACACCTAACGCACATCAAGTTTTTTGGCGCCGTTTCCGGGGACACAAGGATTTTAAGAAAGCTTAAAATCGACGGCCTAATCAGTTTTTCAAAACTTTTTCAAAACGAGCGCACATTTTTCTGCATTTTAGTTTAGTTTGCATTTACAGTAGCCAGAACACGGGGCCATGTTCACTGAACACGGAGCCGTGCTGCATATTTTTTCATTAAACACCCAAATACAGAGTCTGAACACGGGGTCGTGTCCACTGAACACGCCCCCGTGCTCAACGAGACCAGTAACCTTTAATAAAACGCCCAGATACAGACCCTGAACACGGGGTCGTGTCCAGCCTCTGTTTCCACCTTTATTTTTGTTTTCTTGTCCCGAGACTCGGTTGTGGTCTGTTGAGTGATCCCTATGGATCAATACTCAGGAGGCTACAACTACACCTATGAGGAGGATGATTACATGAGAGACTACTCCACTAATTGTGGTAACCCGCACTCGGTACAATATTGTAACTTAGTTCAACCATCCAATTTATACAACTATTATGAGGAGCCCAGGTACGAACCATCGACTTCATACACTTCCTATGAAGCCCAAAAGTATAAACCCTCTCCCTCATACTCATATTTTGATGATCCAAGGTATGAACCTTCATACTCATACCTTGAGGAGTCAAGATATGAGCCACCACCTTCATATACTTATTATGAGGAACCATGGCGTGAACAACCCACCTCATATGAGTACTATGAAGAACAAAATTACGACCCTTATCCATCATATGCTTACAATGAAGAACAATGGTATGAACCATCTACTTCATATGGGTACTATGAAGAACCAAGGATCGAACAACCGGATTCAAGCTTTGAGGATCCCGATCCTTTCTTTATCACCGAAGTTGCCGATAGGATAATAGAAAAACTTAAAACTATCGAACGATACATAAAAGAATCTCGCGTAAGGGAAGAGGAGTCCCGCGTGAGAGAAGAATTAGAAAAAGAAATGATAGTTGAAGAGTTAAAAATGGAAGAACAAATAAGTGAGAAACCGACACATGAGTTAAACAACGAAAGAGGTGAGGCCGATAACGTTAAAATTAAAGAAGAGTCTAATTTTGAAGAAATTAATCTCTTGTCACCTTCTTTTGAAAATCATTGTTTAGTATCAACTCATGCTAAGTTTTTAAAAGAGCTAAACACTAACGCAAAAATTGAGGAAATGGTAAGTGTTAAGTTAACTAATGATCAAACTTCACTAATAAAAGAAGAGCCTTTTGAAATCAACATTACATCGGTTCCATGTTTTTTTCAAAATTCATTTATTAGTAACGTCACCATTGATAAAGATCTTTGTGTTAATATAATGCCTAACTACATCTTCGAAAAATTGAGTATTAGTGATTTTGCTCCACTTCAAATACCCATTTTTCTATCCAATCGGAGGGTAATAAAATCAATCGGTGTAGTTGAGGATGTCTTGGTTCAAACAAATCAAATGGTAATCCCAACCGACTTTGTCATCCTCGATGACGCTCCTCTAGTATTGGGAAAACCTTTTGTAAAAACTCACGAAGCTTTGAAAAACCGGAAGTTTAATAATCTACCTCTTCAATTAGGGGCATTCAAAAGGAGCATAGATCTTGAGCATTCAATGAAATATCCTTTTGGCAACAATGACCCCCTAATTGAAGATAAAGATGAGCCACCCGATACAAGTGAAAAGATTGACCACTTTGTTGAAGAAGAGGTCGCCATAGAACAAACCTTTAAAGTTCTTGATCAAAATGAGCCCCAACATAAGGAGTCTCCTAAAGACCCGCCCCTTGAGCTCAAAGAACTTTCGAAAGGTTTGGAATATGCTTTTCTAGACAAAGATGGTAATTCACCAGTAATTATTTCGTCTAAATTAAGTAGTATAGAAAAAGAAAAATTAATTAAACTTTTGAAAAAACATAAAAATGCAATCGCTTGGAAGCTTGTAGATATTAAAGGAATAAGCCCCTTCCATGTGCACGCACAAAATTCTAATGAACGATGACTACAAATCAGTAATACAACCACAACGAAGAGTAAATCCAAATGTCCAAGAAGTGGTTAAAAATGAGGTCATCAAACTACTTGACGCCGGACTTATTTATCCTATCTCCGATAGTCCTTGGGTAAGTCCCGTCCAAGTAGTCCCAAAGAAAGGAGGTATGACGGTAATAACTAATGAAAAGAATGAATTAATACCAACAAGAACCGTCACATGATGGAGAGTATGTATAGACTATAGGCGATTAAATGAAGCAACAAGGAAAGATCACTTTCCTTTACCCTTCATTGATCAAATGTTAGAACGACTATCCGGTCATAAATGTTATTGTTTCTTGGATGGTTTTTCAGGTTACTTCCAAATTCCGATAGCACCTGAAGACCAAGAAAAGCCAACTTTCACATGCCCTTACGGAACGTTTGCTTATCGACGCATGCCATTCGGTCTATGTAATGCCCCCGCAACATTCCAACGTTGCATGGTGGCCATCTTCCATGACATGATAGAAAAGACTATGGAAGTCTTCATGGACGACTTTTCTATCTTTGGACATTCATACGACCAATGCCTCGATAACCTTGAACGAATGCTATCCCGATGTGAGGAAACTAACCTCACCCTTAACTGGGAAAAATGCCATTTCATGGTAACAGAGGGAATAGTACTCGGTCACAAGATCTCGAGCGAAGGAATGGAAGTTGATCGAGCAAAAATAGACACAATTTCTCGATTACCTCCACCATCCTCCGTTAGAGCAATCAGAAGTTTCTTAGGGCATGCCGGATTTTATAGATGGTTTATCAAGAACTTTTCTAAAATTTCAAAACCTCTAACAAAATTACTTGAAAATATGCGCCTTTCATCTTTGACAAGGACTGCAATCAAGCATTTCTAACCCTCAAGGAAATGCTAGTCAATGCACCTATCATGATAGCGCCTGATTGGAAATTACCTTTCGAAATCATGTGTGATGCAAGTGACTTTTCCGTTGGGGCAGTCTTGGGACAAAGAAAAGAAAAGCATTTCCACCCAATTTATTATGCTAGTAAAACACTTAACGATGCACAAGAAAATTACACAACCACTGAAAAAGAATTACTAGCTGTGGTATTTGCTTTTGATAAATTTTGTTCTTACCTTGTTCTTTCTAAAACTGTAGTCTATACAGATCATGCAGCCATCCGAGACCTCTTCAAGAAACAAGACGCAAAACCCCGTTTGATCAGGTGGATTCTACTCCTACAAGAATTTGATATTGAAATCAAGGACAAAAGAGGAGCAGAAAACACAGCAGCAGATCATCTTTCGCGTTTAGAAGGCCCAGCTTTGGAGGCAACCAGGGATGAGCAAATCAACGAAAAATTTCCAACAGAGTCCCTGGAAATGGCGGAATATAGACAAGAGCCATGGTATGCCGACTATGCTAACTACTTAGCTAGCGGTATAGTCACAAAGGGGTGGCCACATCACCAAAGAAAGAAACTCTTTGCTGATGTAAAGCATTACTTTTGGGAATATCCTTATCTTTTCAAAATGTGTGCCGACCAACTCATCCGAAGGTGTGTACATGGCTACGAAGCACGAAGGATTCTCCGCCATTGTCATGAAGGTCCATATGGAGGACATCATGGTGCCGCTAGTACCGCACGAAAGGTATTTGATTCAGGATTTTATTGGCCGACCATTTACAAAGACGCGCAAAGTCTTGTCAAGACATGTGATGCTTGCAAAAGATCAGGTAATATTTCTTCCAAAAATGAAATGCCACAAAATGGCATTCTCGTTTGTGAAATTTTTGATGTGTGGGGACTCGATTTCATGGGACCTTTCCCATCGTCAAAAGGAAACAAATATACTTGTGGCAGTCTATTACTTGTCTAAATGGGCCGAGGCTGAGGCACTTCCAACAAATGATGGAAGAGTCGTGGTAAGATTTCTGAAAAAATTATTCTCTCATTTTGGAACACCTAAAGCATTAATAAGTGATAGAGGTACCCATTTTTGTAATCATCAACTCGAAAAAATTTTAACAAGATATGGGGTCTATCACCGGGTCTCAACAGCATATCACCCTCAAACAAACGGACAAGCCGAAGTGACTAATAGAGGTTTAAAACGAATACTTGAAAAAACCATAGGTTTAAATAAAAAGGAATGGGCCGATAAATTAGATGATGCTTTATGGGCTTTTCGAACTGCTTATAAAACAACTATAGGCACAACCCCATATAAGCTTTTCTATGGAAAAAGTTGTCATTTGCCGGTAGAAATAGCTCACAAGGCCTACTGGGCAATAAAAAATGTAAACTTGGATTTAGAAATTGTAGGTAAAAGTCGATTTTATCAAATAAATGAATTAGACGAATTAAGAAATTATGCATACTTTAACTCTGAAATTTATAAGGAAAAAAATGAAAAATTTACACGACAAACACATTAAACCTAATGAAATTCAAGTAGGAGATCAAGTTCTATTGTTTAATTCACGACTTCGATTGTTTCCGGGTAAACTAAAATCTAGGTGGTCAGGACCTTTTTCCATCACCCACATTTTCCTCACGGTGCAGTAGAAATTAAATCTCGAAATGGAATTCCATTCAAATTCAATGGCCTACGGCTGAAACTCTATCAAGGATCCATTGAGGATGAGGAGGAAGAGATCTCGCTTCAAATGGTCGACGAATAAAGGCGTCAACATCATACCTGGTACGTTACGAACAAGCGGGTAAACATCGAAACCGGTAAGTCTTCTAACCAAGTTTTTGGGAAAACAGGGCACTCACACGAGCACTAATATATATATATATATATATATATATATATATAGGGGAGGGTTTAAATGAGAACGCTAAATATTTGTGAGAACCGTGAGAACAAATGAAAAAACCATGAGAACTTTGTCAAAAACAATTCAAATTCAAAATTTTTTTCTACACTTATCATTATTATTCGAATACAATGTTAGAAATTCAATTTACACGTTTAAATTTACGTGAATTCGTAAATAAAGAAAATTTACACATGTGTAAGTTTGCCATTTACACATGTGTAAATCTGCTATATTTACACATGTGTAAAAAATCTAAAAAGAATGATTTTGAAATGAGAAATGAATTATTTGATGTTATAAATTCTTGTTTTGATGTTGTATCTTAATTACAATGAGGTTTGTATAAAAAAAATTGGTTTTGATTGGTTTTTTCATTCGTTCTCACGGTTCTCGCAATATTTAGCGTTCTCAAGATAACCCTCCCCTATATATATATATATATATATATATCTGCTCGGCACGTGGCCGTGTCCGCGCAACTGTCGAGATAAAACCCCTTTTCCATATCAGTTACATCATTCCACACGCCCCGTTTCCCCGAAAAACGCTCTGGTCCAGGCGATTTTCCGTAGATTTTCGACGTCTCCTCTCATTCTAACAACATCAAGGTATGATTCTATCATCATTAGTAGTTAGATTATTCACTTGCATGTAGTTAAAACATCAAAAATTTGGGGAAAATCTAGGGTTCTTGATGTTCATCCGAATCAAACCTCAAATTTTTGCTTAAATCTGTTAGCATTAGTTTAGATTAGTGTTATGGGAAGTAAATCCACTTGTATTGTTGATAGATCTGCCCGATTTCTCACAAAAACCCCCAAACCCTTGTTTTTGAACCGAAAAAGATAAAATTGAAGGGGTAAACGGTTTGTTTTGGGAAAAACGGCACTTGGGGTTTCATTTTCGGTGGAAACCGCACCTACTTAGGCAAAAATTTTCAGATTTTTGGGACCAGGTCGAAAAATGGAATTTTTGAGTAACAGACGCCTAGACACGGGGTCGTGCCCGCTGAGCACGGGGCCATGTCCAGCCCACTGTTTGCAGTTTTTCTCCAAAAATCTCATTGTTCCGTGCTAACTTTTGGTGTATTCTTTCAGATGTCGAAGAAGTTCACAAGATTCAACGCAAATGAGCTCGATGCTAGGGCCAGATATGACACACTTCAAACAAGACCCGAAGAATACCCAAGACAAGCATGCACGGACCTCTTAGCCATGGTGAACCAACTTGACCGGTTTAACAACCTCGTTACCGGCCCACTAAGGGTTGCCCTAACCACTCGACTTCGATCGGTACACGAGTGCACTATGGAGTTCTACAGCACCTTCACTTTCAATTCGAGGTGCGACCCTTTCGACAATAACGGGGTTGCATTTCGGTGTGGTGGAACTAGGTACTCGATCTCTATGGCACAATTCGGGGCAATAGTTGGGCTGTATACGGAGGAGGATTCGGGAAGTGAAGAAAACACCGGAGGAATGCGAGAGTTGGATGAAAACGAACGCCAAGCCGCATGGGCTAAGATTGGTGATGGGTTCTACAATCCGAGCAGCACTAAGAGCACTAAGCTGAGGGATCCGCTTTATCGCTACATTCATAGGCTCCTTGCTTACTCTCTTAGTCAAAGACATGACAGCAGCGGCGTTGTTGGGTTGAGAGATTTGGTAGTCCTTCACTGCATTCACACCCGAAGACCCCTCGATGTTCCATTTCTCCTACTCCGGAACATGCATCTTAACCGGCTTGCTCATGCACCAACCCCTATTTTCTTCGGGGGATGGGTGTACCGCCTCTTCAAGCATTTCGCGAACATACCTAGGTCTTTCGACAGGAGCCCATGGTCAGGACGGGTCGATGTACACATTTGTCGCTCCATGAACCTAATCTATGAGGCGGAAGATGGGTCGGTAAGCTTTCAGAGCATGCAAGGTCATGCATGGAACCCGCAAGAGGCGCTAGTCCTTCACGCTCCACCTCCCCAATACCAGTACCAACCCCACGGTGAACCGGGCCCGTCCTCCTCACAAGGAGGTGGTTTTCCTAACTTTCAGAGTTTACATGATCTTTTGCAGGAAAACCTTATGTGCACCAGGAACACCTACAACCTCGCCAACAACACATACCACCAGGTCGGAGCCATTGAAAGAAATATCACCGATATCCAAGATGACATCGGAAGCATCCGGGAGTACATGGCGGGGCATGGGGGAGGAGGTGATGGCAGTGATGAAGACATGGCCTAGGCGGGTGGAGTAGGAGTAGGAGCGGCTGGTTGGTGATCCTACATGTTAAATTCCCTTTCTATCGAACAATTTCCGGCCTGCGTGCCGAAGTGTTGAACAATTTACTTTCCCTAACTAATTTTATTTTCTACTTTTGTTTTTATCTTTAACTTGATGGTTTGGATGTTGAACATGGTAATCTAGGACGTTTGGTATTGTTTGGTGTGGTATTTATTGATAAAACAGGTACATACGAGGCTTAGAGTGTTAAACATTAGTACTACTAAAGCCGGGGCAGGAAAACCGGAGAAAGAAACCTGTTTTTCAACCTTGCAGACTGTCCACATGGGGTCGTGCCCGGCCGACACGCCCCCGTGCCCACCTCCCAAACCTGCTGATTGTTTAATTTCTGCAGATTTTTTGCCAGACACGGGGTCGTGCCCAGCCAACACGCCCCCGTGTCCACCTTCTGTAAGTTTTCGTTACTGGCAGTTGAACACGGGGTCGTGTCCATCCGACACGGGGCCGTGTCCAGGATGCCAGTAACATAAAATTTTGCTTTTAACACCCTTTTACACATTCAATCAACCTAAAAACTTATTTTTGGGACACATTGAGGACAATGTGTAATTTAAGTGTGGGGGGATGCTAAAACCATGAATCTTGCAAGTCCTAATAACAAGCCTTACATAAAACTCTATTGGAACCGCTAATCACCCCAAATTTTTTCAAAAATTTTCATTTTTCTTTTTACTTGTCTAAGTTTAAGTTCGGAATTCAAGTTCTAATAAGGTTATATTTTTACAAGTTTACAACCGATAGCGTCGTGATAAAAAGAACCAACATAAGAAAATTATGAAAAGGCATGGCAAACTTGGTTAAAATTTGATTATATATACTTGATCACATAAAAAACCCTTTCCCACAAAAGTGAGTTTTGAGCCTTTATTGAGCATACAAATACATATCTTTACACTAAATGCTCATTTTTCGTTTCTTGTGTGAATAGCCGCTTGGTTCGTACGACTCTAGAACTTGCCACGACAATACATTCCCGGTCCTGACCAACTTAAACCCAAGTAAGTAAATGATGGAGGCATTAGGACTAACCCTTTTTCTTTCTACACCATGATTTTTCATTTTTTTACCACCTACCCAAAATCCCCCTAGTTAACCCCTTTGAGCCTAAACCTTTTCATTTCTTAACCCAAAACAATCACCCTTTTTACCCACCTAAACCTTTTTATTTTACCCCTTTCTTTTAGTAACAACGTTCGTTTTTCTTATGACTTGATATATATATATATATATATATATATATATATACACATATGTATTTTGATGAAACCAAATAAACAAACAAGTCCATCAAAAATAAATTTGTTTGAAAAGAATGGTTCATCAAAATAAAATAAAAGTATGAAAAATAAAAAAGTCTTTCAAAAACTGACGTTTGTTACGCTTTTCGCCCTTTTACTAACCACTAACCCAACCACCCACCTTTAGCCCAAGCCTAACCCTTCACCCAAAAAGTCCTCTTGATATTTACAAAGGTATATAGTTAAAAAGGAGGATTGATTGCTTGGCAAGCCTATGGTAGGAGTAAGTTCCATGCCGCTCTCGAGTGATTCACTAAAAATACACCTTCGGCCGAGTGTTGAGTGATTCCGCGTGAGGTATGTGAACTTGTATATAAATGAAATTTTAAAAAGGTATGTTATGCCCTAATAAGTAATTTATTTTATGAAACGTTTTTAATAAATCATGACGAATAGGATTGTGAATAAATAAAAATAAAACTTAAATAAAGAATCTTGGAAATCCCGACACTCTATGACAAGCCCAAAAACCTTCTCTTCTACCCGCTCCATTTGGGAGTGAAAAAGCCACATTATAAAGAGTTTTGCTTGAGGACAAGCAAAGATTCAAGTGTGGGGGTATTTGATGTGCACAAAATGCAACATATAAATTACATCAATTGGAGCATAAAACTAACCCTTTTTTAGTACTAATGTTGGAAAAAGTGTGCTTTTGTCTTCCTTTTGTATTTTCAGGATTAAATGAGCTCAAATGACCAAAAGAAGCAAAATGACAGCTAAACCTAACATAAATACAAGAAAAGGAACAAAAGTGGCATGCCCGACCTCCCGACAGCATCTTTCCAAGCAAAACAAAGAAGACAGAAGACTGAACACGCCCCGTGCTCAGTGAGCACGGGGCCGTGCCCAAGTGTCAGCAGAAAAGACAAACTCATAGAAGCTTCTGTTGCCCACCACGGGGTCGTGCCCAGCGGATACGGGGGCGTGGTCAACTTCCTGCAGGCGCATTTATTGCAATTGTGAATTGCAATTAATGAAGAGAGAAACGCAGATGGACACGGGGCCGTGCCCAGAGGACACGGGGCCGTACCCGAGCTTCTGTTCAGCCTATAAATAGGAGTGTTTGGAGCTCTTGCAACTTATCCCTTAGCACACCACCTCTCTCACACTTCACCCACCACCCACCACCATCACAACACCATCATCCACCACCATCATCCATTGTCCATCATAGAGTGTGTGAGTCGTCTCGGGATCCAAGATTGATCGTAAGAGTTCTTGACAATCAAAGGCCATGTTTGCCTAAGTCTCTTACATCACTTGGTAAAGACAAGTGTTTAGTGTAATATTTTTTATTTTTAATCTTTTGCACTTTTTAATTGGGTTTGTATTAATGACTTTAATTACTAGTTTCTTATGTTGAAGGTGATTCTTCCTTATCGTTTGTCCGTGGTGTCTTGGCATTATTTTACTGTCTATATAAAATAAAAATATTTTCACCATTCTATTGGTAAGAGTCTTGCCATTGTTTAGTGTATAGATCCTGCAAAGGACCTGGGTCAAATTTAGTAGGACCTCCTTCAATACCCAAAGGTATTGGATGGCGGGGGTCCAAACTCTTTGACCCCCTCATAAGTTAAACTACTATTAAAACTTTAACCCAGCTACTTAGGACTGTATCCCTGCTGACTCAGACTACTTAGCTGAGGGTAACGTCGCCTTCAAAAGAGGGGCCTACCACATTATGCATTAATAACTTAATTAATTATCTTTCAATAATCCGACCCTTTAGGATTGTATCCTTGCTGACTCAAACTACTGGGTTGAGGGTAACGTCACCTTCAAAAGAGGGGCCTACTACAATAACTAAGATAATCTCTTAAACAAGTGCAAAAGTGCAAAAATAATCAAAGGGTACCCTACATACGAGTCAGATACAAGTGATTCATCTTGTCTATCTGTTTTTATTTTTATTTTATTTTCAGCATTTTATTTAGTTTTATCTTCTTAATGTAAAAACCCTTTTTCTAATATTTTAATTGATTAGATGTGGAGGATAAACCGGTACTAAAAGCTCTTGTGTCCTTGAACGACCTCGGTATCTTACCAACACTATACTACGTCCACGATGGGTGCACTTACCCATATGTGTGTTTAGTGTTAGTAAATATCGTGTTTTATAAATTTAAAACTTGGCTAAAAAGTGTAAAAAGGGCTTAAAATATATACCTAAAACATATTACACCTAACGCACATCAGTAGACATGCCAAGGATAGTCATTTTGTACTAAAAACGAGTTTAGATAATTTCTATAATATCGATGATTTACTTTTGGTTTAAAAATTGTTCTCATTAATATGTGGATATTATACATGCGCAATGTTTGGTCCACTAACATTTAATGATTGAATTATTTTTGGTTATCGTCTTTTGTGGATATTATTGTTGTAATAATAGAAACGACGAAATGCCGCCAAAAGCAAGACAGGATACTGGATTACCTACCACACCGGAAGAGTTGGCTCGACTCATAGCCCAACACGTTAATACTGCCGTGTAACAGCTCAATGCTAACCAAAATGATGGTCAGGGACGTGGACGTGGTGCATACAGGCAAGGTTTTGGTGGGGCACATAATGGAAATCCTCCAGGTAAAATGTGATCGGTAGGGGTGAGCAAATTAACCACTATAACCGATAACTGAACCATAACCGACATAACCGAACCACTAATAACCGATAACCAATATAACCAATGGTTATGGTTATGAAACTTTGTATAACCGCTCAATCGGTTATGGTTATGGTTATGAAGCTTTGGTTAACCGAATATAACCGAAACTGAAATGAAGTTGTGATGTTAACTTTATATAATAGATTTGTGTTTTACAAAACCATATAGAGGGTTTTTACTAAGATAAAAGTATGTTAATAACAAAATGATCTTGATGTAGATGTCATTTATTTTGATAAAGAACTAAGGTGTTATGGCCATAATTGTTTTTGTTTGAGAATTACCTTATTAAAAAGAATCTAAATCGGTAGTTTAAAAAAAAGTTTAGTCTTCGTTATCTTATAAAATAGGCTCAAGCTAAGTTCAAATCGTGCACAACCCTATTTATTTCAAACCTTGCTTAGTTACTTAACTGAAATTAACCAAAACCGAACCATAACCGACTTCATAACCGATTAACCATAACCGAAGTTTGGTTATGGTTACCAAAACTCCATAACCGAACTAGCGGTTATGGTATGGTTAATAGTAAAAACCGACCCATGCACACCCCTAGTGATCGGAAAGTTTTAGTAGTTCATGTGTTATGATATCATTGGAATGTATTCCTGATTTCCATTAACATTATTCAACAGTGCACGGATGTACATATAAAACATTCCAGGGTTGTAACCCATGATCATTTACCGGTGCTGAAGGACCCTTAGATATCATTCGATGGATTGAGAAGATGGAATCTGTCATGGCAATCAGTGGTTGTGCTGCTGATCAACGGGTGAGATATGATTCTTGTTCTTTTCTTGATGAAGCACTGTCCTGGTGGAACTCACAAGTTCAAATTTTGGGTGAAGACGCTGCCTACGATCTGACCTGGAACGAACTTAAAGAGATGCTCCTTAAAGAGTACTGCCCACGCAGTGAAATTCAGAAAATCGAGACCAACTTCTGGAACCTAACCATGGAAGGTCTGAACGTCAGAGCTTACACTTCTCATTTTAACAACTTGGCGAGGTTAGTTCCATGAATGGTTACTCCCGAATATGTAAAGGTAGAAAGGTATATCTGGGGATTGTCGCCGCGAATTCGCAGTATGGTTATGTCCGCGAAACCTACCACCTACCTAGAGGCTACTACATTGGAAAAATAATTAGCCGATGACGCTGCTCGCAAAAGTGGTCTTGATAAAAAGGAGGAAACCGGGAAGTCATCGGGCAAGGCCAAAGAAGAACGGTCAGGGCGTTCTGTGACTAAGACAGAAGATTCGAAGAAACCCAAGTCCGAGAGCTCGAGGAAGGAGACTGAAGAGAAGCGCGACAGGAAACGCAGTTCGAGGAAGGCGTATGTAGCCAGTTCTAGCAGTACTAGAAAGGATAGCGCCAGAGATAGCCGAGGTGGTTCTGAGAGGAAGACTCGTGAGAAAGGGTAGAAGAAATGTAACAGGTGCGGACGAAATGGACATATTACCTGTGAGTGCTATGCAAAAAGTACTCTAGAAGGAACGAGGCTTGAAGGATGCTTTCAGTGCGGGGAACAGGGACATTTCAAGAAGGATTGTCCTAAGGCGAAAGGTCAGAATGCCAGGGGTCGAGCGTTCGAGCTAAATGCCAGGAAGGCACGTGACGATCCTGTTGTTGTCACTGGTATGTTTTTTATCAATAACCATTCTGCTTTCAAACTCTTTAATACCAGAGCTGACTTGAGTTTTCTCTCGAAAAACTTTGAACCATTTTGTGTTCACCTAAAGTAAGCTAAATAAGAAGTTCTCGATAGAACTAGCAAACGGTAAACTGATAGAAACTAGCGAAGTCGTTCGCGACTGTAGTATTCAGTTAGACGATCATATGTTTAGTATCGATTTACTACCAGTAGAGTTGGGCAGCTTCGACGTAGTTGTGGGAATGGATTGGCTGTCCAAGAACAAAGCAGAGATTGTTTGTTCAGAGAAGCAAGTGCGAATATCTCGTCCTGGTGGTGGCGAAGCGATAGTTGTCTTTGGAGATCAATCGAGTCGTGTGTCGAGTGTCGTTAGTGTTATGAAGATGCTCAAGATGTTGCGGAAAGGTTATCCTGCGTTTTTAGTCAACGTAATGAATACAAAGGCCGAATGTAGGAAGATCAAGGAGATTCCTATTGTTCGTGACTATCCAGAAGTTTTTCCTGAAGACTTACCTGGATTACCCCCTACGAGACAGATCGAGTTCCGAATTGATCTGGTACCTGGTGCTGCACCGATTGTAAAATCTCCTTATAGATCGGCACCGTCTGAAATGAAAGAAATGTCGAACCAGCTTCAAGAGCTACTAGACAAAGGTTTCATTCGACCGAGTTTTTCGCCATGGGGTGCACCTGTCTTGTTCGTGAAGAAGAAGGATGGATCCTTCAGGATGTGTATTGATTACAGGGAGTTGAACAAGTTGACTATCAAGAATCGGTATCCTTTGCCGAGGATTGACGATTTGTTCGATCAGCTTCAGGGATCCAGCTACTACTCGAAGATAGATCTGCGTTCAGGATATCATCAGTTGAAGGTTGCTGACGAAGATATTCCGAAGACAGCTTTTCGAACACGATATGGCCATTATGAGTTCCTAGTCATGCCTTTTGGCCTAACTAATGTGCCAGCTGTGTTCATGGATCTCATAAACAGGGTATGCAAACCCTACTTAGATAAATTTGTGATAGTATTCATCGACGATATACTTATCTATTCGTGAACCAAAGAAGATCATGAGCATCATTTGAGGTTGATTTTAGAATTGCTGAAGGAAGAGAAGTTGTATGCCAAGTTCTCTAAATGTGAGTTCTGGATTCGAGAAGCTCATTTTCTCAGACATGACATAAATGAGAAAGGTATACATGTAGACCCGTCTAATACTGAAGCGATTAAGAATTGGGAAGCGCCAAAGACTCCATCGGAGGTGCGACAATTCTTAGGGCTTGCGGGGTACTACCGGAGGTTCATTGAGAACTTCTCCAGAATAGCACAGCCATTGACGCTATTAACCCAGAAGGAGATGAAGTTTGACTGGACGGAGAAGCAGGAGGAAGCTTTTCAGTCGTTGAAGGAAAAGCTCTGCAGTGCACCGATACTTTCCCTTCCTAAAGGAAGTAATAATTTCATTGTTTACTGTGATGCTTCACGTTTGGGCCTTGGATGCGTTTTAATGCAAAGAGAAAAAGTGATAGCCTATGCATCCAGACAATTAAAAGTGCACGAGAAAAACTACACAACACATGATTTGGAGCTTGGAGCTGTTGTGTTTGCCCTGAAGATCTGGAGACACTAATTATATGGCACGAAGTGTACGAGATACACAGACTATAAGAGCCTCCAGCACATCCTCGATCAGAAGGAGCTCAATATGCGACAACGACGTTGGGTAGAGTTACTCAACGATTATGAGTGTGATATCCATTATCACCCAGGGAAAGCAAACGTTGTTGCTGATGCGCTTAGCAGGAAGGAACGGGAAAAGCCTCTACGTGTGCGTGCTTTGGGTTTGACCATACAAACGAGTTTGACCGATCGAATTCGTGATGCACAGCGAGAAGCTTTGAAGGATGAAGGTTTGAGAAGAGAAGGTTTGAAGGGCTTAGAATGTAAACTGATACCAAAAGCGGATGAAGTAATGTACTTCATGAACCGAGTCTGGGTTCCGCTTAAAGGTAACCTCCGTGAATTGGTTATGAACGAAGCTCATAAATCCAAGTATTCCATTCACCCAGGTTCTACCAAGATGTATCAGGACATTAAGGAGTTTTACTGGTGGCCGAAGATGAAGAGAGACATTGCGGCCTATGTGAGTAAATGTCTGACGTGCTCTAAGGTTAAAGCTGAGCATCAGAAGCCGTCTGGGCGTCTGTAGCAACCGGAGATTCCTAAGTGGAAATGGGAACATCTTACGATGGACTTTATCACCAAGTTACCCCATACGTCGCGTGGACACAATATGATCTAGGTAATTGTGGATCGATTGACAAAGTCTGCTCATTTCTTGGCACTTAAGGTAACAGACAATACGGAGAAGATATCACAGTTGTACCTTAACGAGATTGTAGCCCATCATGGAGTACCAAGGTCAAACGTTTCGGATAGAGACGGACGATTTGACTCCAGGTTTTGGCGATCTCTCCAGAAATCGCTGGGTTCCCGTTTGGATATGAGTACTGCATATCATCCTCAAACGGATGGTTAGAGCGAGAGGACCATTTAGACATTAGAGGATATGCTGAGAGCGTGTGTGATTGATTTCGGTGGAAGTTGGGATACTCATTTGCCTTTGGCAGAGTTTTCTTACAACAATAGTTACCACGCTAGCATAAAAGCCGCTCCGTTTGAAGCCCTGTATGGAAGAAAGTGTCGATCACCGCTTTGTGCGGCTAAAGTTGGCGAGAAGCATTTGACCGGACCCAAGCGTATCTAGGAGACTACGAACAAAGTCATCCAGATTAAGAATAGGTTGAAGGCTGCCACGGATCGACAGAAGAGTTATGCAGATAACCGAAGGAAACCACTGGAGTTTCAAGTCGGTGATAGAGTCATGTTGAAGGTATCGCCTTGGAAGGGTGTTGTGAGGTATAGGAAAGGGGGAAAGTTGAGCCCGCGTTATATAGTTCCTTTCGAAAATCGCCTCTCGAGTTGGACTAGTCGCGTATTGGCTCAAGTTGCCACAGGAACTGAGTGGAGTTCATGACGTATTTCATGTCTCCAGCCTGAAAAAGTGTCTGTTAGATGAGGCACTAATTATACCCCCTGGAGAGGTTCGAGTGGACGATAAACTGAGTTTTATCGAAGAACCAGTGGAGGTTCTGGATCGGAAAACCCAGAAACTCAGGAGGAGTAGGATTGAGTTGGTCAAAGTCCGCTGGAATTCTAAGCGTGGGCTCGAGTTCACTTGGGAGCGACATGATCAAATGCAACAAAAATATCCTCATCTCTTCCCACCAAGTGCGAAAACGAAGCCTGTGAAATAGAATTTCGGGGACGAAATTCCCTAAACAAGGGGAGACTGTGACACCCGGCTTCTCAGGCCGTACCGTACAATAGTAATCTGTGTAGTGAACATGTAAAATGGTTGTTTGTGACTGATTGTGAAATTTAATTATGATATTTGATGTGTTGGTAAATTTAGATGTATATAAAAATTATGTTGGCAACGATAAAACTAACGCTTATCGCGTAGCGATTAAAATGTGAAACGAACGTCGGTGACCACCCGATTAGTGTTAAAATCCTAAAAATAGTCTGTTATGATTAGAATAATAATTTTAATCATATCCGTGAGGAAAAATAAATTAAAACGCTAAGAAACTCTATTTTTTTAATTTTGAGCGCGTACAGGACGATACTGCGCGAATTAGACAAAATACTGTCAACGCATCCAGTCAAGGCAACTGGTAATTATTTCAGTAATAATTTTAAGTGATTATTTTTATAGAATGATAAAAATAATTTAAAACGCACTAAAACGGGATTAAAACGCTAGATAAAATACCTTTTTTAACTCAAATTTACATATAGTACATATATGTATATATATATATATATATATATATATATATATATATATATATATATATATATATATTGTGTGAGAGAGACATGTGGGGCGGCAATGTGGGCTGCCCACATTCTCTAGAAAGTTGCATTTGGACACTTGTCCATGCTAGAGATCTTGAGTGATGATTAAGGCATTTATGTTTCCCATACAAACTCACTAATCCATGAAAACACAATTCAAAATAACTCTCTCTCTTCCTCTTGAACACTCACGGCCGAACACCCCTAATCACATCAACATTTCATTTTCAAATTCAAAACATGAAGATTCAAGGGCCTTACATGGTGATTTCAAGCTCATAAGGAGGTTTGGAGGTGATTTCAAGTAGTTTCAAGCAAGAACAAGACCCTAAATCACCATCTTTATCAAAAACCCACTAAAAATCTTGAAGGGATAAAATATTTTTTTTAAATATTGTTCTTGATTCATAGTGACAAAGAAGATAGTGAAAGTTTCTCTTGATTCTTGAATCTAAACATTAACTTGAAAGTATCAAACAAATGAGTTTTGAACAAAATAAAAATGGGTGTGTGCATGTATGTGTATATGGCTGATTGTGTGTGTATGTATGTGTATAAGTTGTATTTTGAATTTTTTGATGAAAGATTCCTTGGTTATTTGATTTCTTGAAAAGTGTAAAGCATAAAGGAATTGTTAGTTGTCAAATAAGAATGTTCTAAAGTGATTAGAGATTTGAAAGTGATGTATTGAAAAGTAAATTTTTGGAAGTATGTGTGTGTATATATATTTCATATATATGTATGCATGCATGTAAAAGTGTTGTATAATCTTAAATGTGAAAGATCTAAGTATGAATGAGCATGAATGATTTGAAGGATTAAAGTATTATGTGTAATATTTGTAAGGATATGATGTTAGTGAAGTTTTGAGCATGATTAGATCATGAGTGATAATGATGATAATGTGTGAGTACATTAGATGCATATATGTGAACTTACATGATGTTGTGAAGGCATGAAATGATCATATGATTATGATTTCATAAAAATCAGATTTGATCAGAATATAAACACTAAAATAAAGTTATTTTAAAATTTTTAGTGACATATAACTTTTTCATAATATTTGCTAGCTTTGCATTAAAAGTGGTAAAATACGTGAAAATCGCATGATTTATGTGACTTACACAAAACTGTACTAATTTGATTATAACTACTATTTTAATCAGTAAATAACATATATTGTGTTAAAATATCAAGTCGTTTCGAGTTGGGATGATTATAGTAACGTTTAACGCAAAACTATGCGTTAAAACGATCAAAAATCGGCTTTTCGAATGATTTTTATAAAACTAATTTAGATCAGTAAGTAAACTAATATTTTTTGTTTAAAAATAAGTATTTTAACTAATTTTAAGTTTACTCGGTGTTTGGTTAGTCATACGTGACTTCCAACGCCCGAAAATGTTACCGAATCGCTAAAATACGCATTTTTCAATGCACACTAGTATGGGTAAAATTTTTGGTGAACCTTATGTGTTAAGATGTGTATGAATACTTGTGCGTTTTGTGCGGTAGAAACGGTAAAAATCGTGTTAAATGTGTAGCTTGATTATCGAGCATGAAATTTGATACATATGAGATATTTTATGTAAATATGCTTTAAAAATGACAAAATAGATAAGTTAACAAGATTTCGCGTGTTTCAATTATAAATTACGTAAACATTTATGTGTGTGTATATATATATATATATATTACGATGCGCAAATCGTAGATATATTGTGTATAAACAAGAGTGATAATGGATTTACACAATAATGGTCACCAATAAAATCGTTCAAGTCGCAAAATCATATATATATATATATATATATATATATATATATATATATATATATTAACGTGCCAACATAAACAAAAATGATAACTTTTCGAGAAAATCTCAACGTTGTGTGACAATTCTAAGAAAACAGAGAAACTTAGGATTTTTGTGATGAATATTGATTTACAATCGTTCCTATATATATATATATATATATATATATATATATATATATATATATATATATATATATAGTAGGACGTGTAGAAATCAATCTCTGGGATTGCGCTATTTAAAATACGCACCCAAATGTGAGTGTCACGAAACCCCTCTTTTTACTGCTTTGTATATATTTTGGGGGTAGAACACGCCAATAAAAGGGTTTAATAATGTTTTTGGATTACAACATACCTTTTAATATAAAATATATATTTTCATTGAAAATATATGGAGTTTGATAAGTCATACGTTTCGAGGTAAAACGTTTTTGATGAATGAATGTTTGGAGGAAACTGGGATGGTACGGTGTTTCCGAGGCGAAACAGACCGTAAAGTTGGGACGGATGCCAGCCTGGTCTCAAGGGAAGGGGATTCAGGGGATTCGTACAGCTTCGTGTATTAAATTTGTCATATTAGTAGGATATATATATATATATATTGTACGTGAGATAGACATCGTATTGGTCTCAAAATGGATCCGCACCCATGATGTCGTTTACTCATTTAAGTATTGCAAGCGAGGAATTGTTGGTAGATCTATCGGGTTGACAACCCCATCATGACCGGTCGCCCCGTGTCAAGTCAAACGACGAATTGATATTCTGTTTATTGTCTAGCATTGAGTGTCCCTGCATGGTAAATATATAGTTCGTATTGTCTAGCTAACATACGAGTCTGAAAGTTGACGCTATTAATTTAATATACAAAACCTGGGTAAGAGCTTTATTGTCAGGTTGTTGAACCGCGACGGGGGACCCCATGGATTTTATTAAGGAAGTAAAATGGACTTTCTAAAAATTATATGGATGTTTTAAAATAAACACATAATCAGAAAGTTTTCCTTTGGAATGAATTGTTTGTATGAGAATATATGAACTCACCTTTCTTTGTGTTGACACTTGATTTTAACGTGTTCTACAGGTACTTGAGTTCAACTTCGGGAATCATGGCGTATCTTGTGTTTGATGATGCATGTTGTTTTGTTTGAAAATGTTGGACAACTTTTAAACTTTCTGGGACGTTTGTAATAAGATCCGTGAGGATCAGGACAACTAAACTTTTGTGGTTGTGTCGTGGTTTTAAAAATGTAATGTTTAAATACTTTATGTTTTAAAACAAGTCAATATGTCCAACAAATAAATGCATCGTTCCACAAGGTATAAAAGGGCACCAATTTCCGTCACCACTACGTTTAATATTCCACTGTGGCGTTTTTGGGGTGTGACATATTAAATTAATAACTAGAATATATTTTCTTATGAACATTTCCCTTCAAAGAAGTTTCTGTTACAGCAGCATCACCTGGAGGTAGAAAACTTGAACCACAGCCGGTGGCAATGCATTCCAAGAAACACTCAAAAAGATTCACCACAAAAGGCATACCCAAAACTGATATATTGAAAATGGGACAAACACGAATGGCAGTTTGAATTTTCTCTGAGATGTGAAACAGCCCACCTTCCCTCGAAGGACAAGCTAAAAGCTTCATTTAAACTAGCTTTTCAGGTACTTTGGTGTTTTATTATTAGTATTTGTTATATATTTCAAAAGAAAGACTTGTGTATACAAGAACATGATATCCACAGTTGTACCAGTATCATCATAGACATAAGAAAATATATTGTAGTTATTCATTTAATAAAAGGGTAAAATAGTAATTCTATAAGAGTATTTTTAATGAAATAGATAAATATGTAATATATGGGGTTTAGGAAGGTGAAATATTTAATTAAATTTAGAGATTGGGGAAATATGTAATAAGGCTTCTTTAGGAAGGGGAAATATGTAATTAAATTTATGGGTTGGAGAAATATGTAAAAGAACTTCTTAAGAGTGGGAAATATGTAAAAATCCCTTATGAAAAAGTGGATAATTGGATTATGATTGGTTGGAAAATAATAATGCCCCACACCAGATTGGCTTCACGCCTGTTGTTCTAGTGGCAACACCCACCTTTGGTGCTCTCTATTGGCTAGTCGTACTGGTGTTTGGCGCTTGGTTGGTGTTACGTGGAGGCTTTAATGAATCCACTACGCACTATCTAAGACTATGGGGTATGGGGCTTGGGTTGGGGCATGGGGTGGCTGAAAACGCCCAAGCCACCACCCCGGGTGGGCTTGGGTTGGGGCGTGGCCCAAGGGGCGGGAGTTTAAAGCCGGGCGTGGGGCGGGTCTATCAGTATGACATGGCGGGTTCGCGTTGGCCAAACCAAACTAGCCGTTGGGCTAGCCGTTGGCCAACGACTATGTTAATAATTTTTTTTTTCACTATAAAACTTACACTTCTATTCCTTTTTTTACCACATTCAACCACAATACACTCCACATCTTCTATAGTCATCTCTATTCTCATTCTATAAAACGAAAAATGCATCCTCATAATCATGGTTATGACCCGAACAACCCGTGGGCATTCCAAGAAAATCCTAGCCCACCACCCAATCGTCCAATGCCTCGTCCATTTTTAATACACTCCTCTATGCCCAATATGACGAGTTATGCATCGCATCTTGGGAATCGTTTGTTTACTAACTTCCCACACACCGACGATTCTATACCTAGCTCGATTCTACGAACGCCCATCAACCTTTCACCAACCTCCATCAACCTTTCCCAAACCGAAACCCTCCCTGAAACTCAACCACCCAACGATGGTCCTTCCGCATCCAAACCCATCAAAAAGAGAAGTCATAAGAAAAAAACCGAGGCGGAGAAAGCACTTGAAACCGCCAAACGAAAAAAACAAAGATGGGTCGTTAGTGAAGAACTTGCATTGGCGAGGGCTTGGCTTCAACAATCTCAACATCCAACTTTAGGTATTTTTAAATATTTTGTAGCCCTTATTTTAATATTTATGGTTATTTTTTATATAACTTTGTAATATATAAAATTTTGTTTTTATTAAAATAGGAAATTCTCAACATCGAAGCCATTTGTGGGAAGCGTAAAGCATTCCATGAAGAAATGGAATGGGAGACTTATCGTGAAAACGATACCTTATCCTCGAAGTAGAGCGAGATAAGCGGCCAACTTACAAAATTTAGTGCTTTTTTAAATAAAGCAAAGCAAAACCCAAAAAGTGGTGAAACCGAAGCCGACTTTGTGACAAATGCATTGGTTACATTCAAAACAAATGTGGGGAGCGACTTCCGTTTCATGCATTGTTGGGAGATTTGTAAGTTCCATCCAAAGTGGGCGAATATCCCCAGTGGAAGCCAAAACTAACACGTCTTCCAAAAGGTCAAGGACACCCTTGTCCCAAGCCCAATCGGATGCACGAGATCAAGAGTTGGAGGACTTTTTGGATGATTCGCCAATCCGGCCTAAATATGGAAGAGATGCCGCAAACAGGCGCACTCAAAAATCAAGATCGGCAACGGCATCGCCTTCAGTTGGGAGTTCGGGGTCGCATAGGGGAGTATACAACGATCAGTTGGATGACATTGCATGCAAGTTAGATACATTCAACGTATTCCAACAACAAAGGGCCGAAATTCGAAAGAGCAAAGAAGCTAGGGATGCCCTGAAACAAATAGGAGATGATATGAAATTTCTAGCGCAGCCCTTTGATCATCTAGAGGGTGAAGAGTTGGAACTAATCTTGGAGATGAGAGAAGAGATAAAGAAAAAATATAAGCGTTAGGAATTTTTTTATGTAATTTTCTTTATTTAAAAATATTAAAAAAATTAAATTTTTGGTTTAAAAAATATTCAAATAGCGGTTTGGGCTGGCCACGCACCAAACCCCCGCCCCACCATACCGTCTTCAATGTGGGTCAGCTCAGCGAAGCCCCCCAAGCCACGTGTCAACCATGCCCCAAACCCCCGCCCCACCATACCCCACGGTCTAACAAGGTAACATAAAGGTTTCCCCCTGAAGTCTGAACCATACGGGGAAACCATATACAAAACGTAAAAGAATACTTAACTATTTTAACAAAATCCAAGCACAAAATATTTATGTCAAAATGATGTTGGTAAAAGTAATAGTCACTATAGTTGTCTAAATAGACAACATAATTGGCCTTCTAATGTTTGGTATAAGTAATAGTCATCCAGAACAAACAAACACACTCTCTCTACATTAGTTTTAGGTAATAAGAGATGGAGACAAAAATGGTTCAAGAGAAGGTGGATCAAACGATATTTGAGGGTGATAGTGGGGGATTATATGCTTGGTCAAACTCAAAAACACCATTGCTAAGTGACTTAAAAGTGGGTGCTAGAAAACTTCTTCTCCACCCTCTTGGCTTGGGTCTTCCTCACTATTTCGATTCCAACAAAGTACTTCTATTTCACGGCATACATGAATAAGGTTATTGTGATTTGTGAAGCTATCAGCAATATAGCAATATACCTGGATTTTAGTAGGATATATCATGCAAAATTACAGAAGATAATATACTCAAAACAAACCTAATTTACAACCTTAATTGAACCACCATTATATTAGGGTCGGCTCAACATTTTTTACGATCATATTATAATATCAAGATTTTTTTCGTTTAAAAAAAACATTAAATATACTAGGAGTTCCTCAACCTTAAATTCATGTATTGATAATCTGCTTTTTTTTTGAAAATACTAGTCAATATCAGCCCTTCTATTATGGTATAAGTTGAATCCAATATCCAAATTAGTATGAATGAATAACACCAAAATTCATAGAACAACCGGTTCTCATTCTCATTGATCATTTCAATTAAACTTGATTCGCTACAATTACGGACTACTTGCTTTTCTCGCATAGAAGATTCTAGTAATCTCATCTCCAATTACTGCTCAGGTAAAACCTAGCCCTAATATCCGTCTTGTCTATGGCGTTGACCTCATTATTTAGTTTACATTGTTTCTGTTAGTGCATTATCTGTCTATCGCCTCCGTCAATCTATTCCGTCGCAGAAACCGAAGGATTCTAAGCTTTTAGTGTTACAACTAGTTAGAAAGGCAAGGTGGCAATTTTGTAAATAATGAGATTTCTCATTATATCCCTTGTGCCTATAAATAGCTCATTTAGTTGTAAAGTTTAAGACTTTTGGCTCCATTTGGTGATTTTGGTGATTCAAGTTTAGAGAGAGAAAGTCTAGAGAGAGAAAGTCTCTCCAACGTGATTTTTGTATTGTTCACGTCATCTTTATCAATAAAATCACGTTTCTAGTACGTTATTGTGTGTTCGGTCATGCACGTTCACGGATTCCGCACGTCGAACGTTCGTTACGCAATCGACCGGCGTCAAAACCGGTCCTACAAGTGGTACCAGAGCTAGGAGCTTGATTGCACGATCAAACACATTGATTCGTACGAGAATTCAGCTTTATCAGATCCGAATTTCATCATTTCTTCATCTTCTACCCATTTTTCACGTTTTTTAACTGAAAAACGTCAAATTGAACGAGTTTTTACGGCCCATCAAAGTTGTCAGGATTGCATGTTTGCATAATATCATTTGTTATAAGATGTCAAACTCAACTAAACTTTGTGGCCCAATCACAGCCCAATCACATGTGAAAACATTGACTTGAAATGGGTGGATAGTTGTTGTTGGTATAAGTGCAAGTGTTGTTCATTACAATCGGCCCACGTGTGAATTGATACAAGTGAATCTAAAAAGCACTGTTCTCTTTTGTTTGACATATTTTTAAGGCCCAATCAAGATTTTAGCTTATGCCTATCAACTTTGATAGTTTGATATTTTTAAACGGATCGTTTGTTTGTGTGTTTGCAGGTGATTCGAGTTGTTTTTACAAGGTGCAAATATCAAGAAGTTGAAATTGTGTGAGCTTTGAGCGAAAAACAAATTTTTGAATCAAGTCACTTAACAAAGAAAGTGAGATCAAAATGTTTGATGAGAAGGAAAATGCTAATCTTGAAAATTTAAATAACTGGACTAAGGAAGCTTGGTGTGAGATGAGATATAATAAGGATGTTTATGTTAAAAGATATGAAAATTTCTTATGTATGGAGAATGAATCAATGGAGATGTTGAAAGAAAGGTTTTATGAATTAATCATCAAGTTAGAAAAACATAAGATATATCATTCAAATGATGAAAGAATTTTGAAATTTGTTGATGCTTTACCTTTGGAGTGGGATAAATTCGTGAATGGACTGAAACGGGATTCTAGTTTATCTTGCTTTGATCTAAGAAGTTTCATCAACACAATTACAAATCATAGTGGTCATGAATATGTAAGAAAAGGGGAATTATTGGATCAAATAAAAAAGGAATCAAGAAAGATAGATTTGAATGTAATCATTGAAATGAGAAAACGAATCGATGTGTGTCTTGCAGCAAAAAATAATACGAGATACGATATTAAGAGGGGTTGTTATATTGATGAAAGTTCGAATCCTCTTGATTTTGTTAAAATTTTTTGTGCAGGTACATACAAGATGGAAACAAAGAAAGAAGCTGAAGGTGGTAAGATGAATGGAAATTGCTCGAAATGCGAAAAATCAGAAACAGACAATGTCAAACTTCTGAAGGATGTAGAGAGTTTGACATTGGAAAACAAAACTTTGAAGATCGAGAAGAAAGCTGATGATGAACAGATTCTGGAGTTACGCTTGAACTGTGAAAAGCTGAAATCTGATAATGATAAACTGTTAAAAGATTTAAACAGTTTGACATCAGAAAACAAAATTTTGAAAGAAAATGTAAAATATTTTGAAAGCAAAAGAAAATCTTCAGAAAATGAAGATTTCTGGATAAAATTGGAAAACAAAAATCTGAAAGAAAATGAAACAAGATTTCAAGAACAGTTAAAAGTTATAGAAAATGAAAAATCTGTTCTTGAAAATCTTAAAATTGAAAATGAAAATTCTATCAAGTTCTATCTTGAAAGAATCTCTCAGCTTGAAAGGAAGCTGCGAATTCAAGAAACAAAATTGATGAACTTGAAAAGAAATTGAAAGGTTTTGTAACTGCATCAGATAGTTTGAATTTTCCCTGTCCAAAACCGATCAATTCTGTTCCAATAAGTGACAAGGTCACAAATTTTGACAAAGTCAAAATTGAAGATTGTGATGACAAATCTGATGATGAAAAAGAAAAAGAAGAAAAAAGAAAAATATTTTTGAAATTAAATGAAATGTTTAAAAATACTGTTTTACATTCTACTGAGAAAGGTGAATGCTCAAGGCAAAAACCTGTAAATAAGAGTGTGGAACAGAAACAAAAAGATAAAAAATCAAAAATTTTCAAAAAGAAAATAAAAGCTCATCAGATCAATCATCCAATCATTATAAAAAATCACAAAAATTTAAAAATGAAAACTTACAAAATGTTGGTAATAAGTGGTGCAGGTTTGACCACAGTTCTCAAAAGCCAAATCCAGCTTACAGAAGAAGATGGGATGAAGATTCTTCAAGGACAAATCATTACAATGATAGAAAACAGAGAAATGGTGATTACCACAAGGCAACTCAATGCTATGATTTAAGTGTGTGGTATGAAAATGGAGTACGATATGAAAGAGAGAAGAGGTATGATAACAGAGTGTGTTACTCTTGTGGCTATCAAGGACACATTGTTGTTAACTGCCAGAGTTGGAGATATGAGACGAGAAGATGCTATAATTGTCAAATCAAAGGTCACATTGCCAGGGATTGCCCAAGGAGATCAAATGAAAGATTGAGGGTTAATTCTCAGAAATTGGCAAAGAAACCGGTCAATGTCAAGTCCAAGGAACTGAGAGTTTCAGACCAGAAAGTCAAAGAACAGAAGGTCCAAGAACCTAAAGTTCAAGAAAAGAAGGTGAAGCTTTCACAAGGGCAGAAAGACAAACTGAGGAAGAAAAGGAAGAAAGCACGAGAGTATCTCGAAAGGATTTTGTCCTCGGGTTCTCCGGACAGATCGAATAAGAGTGCTGATGAATTGCTTCACTCGACAACAAAGTCAAGCAACCCGAATTCATCAGATGCAAATCTGAGGACAAAAGATGAGATAAAGAAGAAGGTAAAATTTTGTGGCAATGAATTTGTTTCTTCGGAAACAAAGGAGCCACATGTCGACGATAAATCTGACTCATCAAAGTCAGAAAAGCCACATTCAGGCAATGATTCTGGTTTGTCAAAACCAGAAGAGCCAAGTTTTGAGGTAAAATTGTCAAAAACACCCAAGGCTGGTCAGGCTTGGGTGAATCTATTCAAATAGAAAAACCTGACTTGCCGGAGTTCCCAGGTTGGTAAGCGTGGAACATGAATCGGCATCTTTCTTGAGAAATTCACAGGTTGGTAACTGTGATATTTCGAATTACAAAAGCCTAATCAAGGACATTAAGTTGTACTTGATTTATCTTTCCGACAAGTGAGTAAAGGAAAACAAGTGATGAAATAACCCCGAATTTGTGAAATGACACACAAAACTAATTTTCCGGAAAAACCATTTTGATTAAAACAAACTTAAGTGTTTTGAAATCTAAATGGGAAACTAGTTTGTTGTCAGGGGGAGTTCTGATTGTTTATGCCAAGTGGATGGAGAATTGAAGCAATTCTTGTCAAGTTGTCATTTTATTTGTACAGTTTTCAAATTGAAACATATTTTGATTTTAGGGGGAGAAAAATTTAAAAAAATTTGAAAATTTGAAAATACCAAAAATATTGAAAAAGTAAAAATGAGTTTTGTTGAGAAAATAGGAAATGATAGTACATCAGTGGACTTTCACAGCACGCTAAAGAAATGAAATGTCAAATGTGATAAACGGTCTCACTAATGATGTGTCGATAGATTTTCGTACATTTAGTAGATTTATTCGGGATATAAACCTAAAATTTCAAACTTGCGAAATTTGTGGCGAACACTACTTGGATATATAGGTAACCCCTGAAATCTTGTTTGAAAGGTCTCGTATTCTGATATACTAGGTTTTTATACTCAATGATGTCTGGGGTATTATTCCGGGACTTCTGCTGAACGGAAGTTCTGACCTAGTCCTTGGCTAATACTTTCACCCATATGCTTGAAACATAGCATTAGCCCTCAGTTGATTAGACAATAAAATTGATAATCATCTGTTGTAGCTGAAAAGATCCTCTAAAGGGGACATACTGCAAAGTCGAAACTGATATCTCTCTGCGCATACGGAAGTATCGACCTGAGATCCCTCAGTTCTCGCATTTAACCCCTAATTTATGTACACATATCATTGTAGTATACTCACCTGTAAGACTGAATATTGAGATTCTGGATACGGGAGTATATTCAAGAGGTGGGACACATGAATGAGTTAAGTTCCTAAAACATCTAAATCGTATCCTGAATAGATTGAAAATTGTGTGAAAATTTAAGAGGACAACTATATCGTCAATCTACGTGAATCGTTTAGAACTTAAAATGATTAAAGCTTAACGGTGCTAGTGATTTGTCTCATGAACTGATATGATCCTCTTACACAAACTCACAAAAATATTATCTGTATATATTTGTTTACTGCATTTCATTCAAAAACAAAAATCCAAAAAGATTTTCGGAGTGTTTTAGGATAAAATTTTTGAAAAGTCAAAAAGATTTTCGACAGCTGATGTTGAAGAGCTGATATTCAAAATTCGAGTGCTAAACATGATGAACAGGTTTGGGAGAATATGTTGAAAACTTTGAATGTCATATACAAATGTTTAAAAGGTTGTATGCTTAGTTAATCAAGGTTATTCATTTGAACTTGATGTAACTATACAGGTTGATGAATTAATGATTTCTACCTGTAAGTTTCTTAAATCTAACTGTTATAAATTTGTGAAACTTATGTTGAGGTAGAGGATGTGCAGGTTAACCAGGTTTCAAATCCCGAGCAGATGCAGAACAAAGCCAGGAATTGATCCTGAACTTGTGAAACGATGAAAGCCAGACTACGATCCCGACAGCTGAGTCTAAGGGGGAGTCTGAAGACGAGCTCAACGCAAGAGGAAGCGTGGATTCAAAAAGCCAGATAAATATTTTGGAGGAGCTTGTATACGGAAATCTAGGTGCCGATCCCAAAAGCACGGAAGCTTGATGAAAGGGGGAGCCTGAAGACAGATCCACGGGGATTCTGTTCGAGAGAGAGAAAGACAAGGCGCTACGAGATTGACTACGGCAATATCCAAGGGGGAGTCTGTTAGTGCATTATCTGTCTAACGCCTCCGTCAATCTATTTCGTAGCAGAAACCGAAGGATTCTAAGCTTTTAGTGTTACAACTAGTTAGAAAGGCAAGGTGGCAATTTTGTAAATAATGAGATTTCTCATTATATCCCTTGTGCCTATAAATAGCTCATTTAGTTATAAAGTTTAAGACTTTTGGAAGACTTTTGGCTCCATTTGGTGATTTTGGTGATTCAAGTTTAGAGAGAGAAAGTCTAGAGAGAGAAAGTCTCTCCAACGTGATTTTTGTATTGTTCACGTCATCTTTATCAATAAAATCACGTTTCTAGTATGTTATTGTGTGTTCGGTCACGCACGTTCACGGATTCCGCATGTCGAACGTTCGTTACGCAATCGAACGGCGTCAAAACCGGTCCTACAGTTTCAATGTTTGATTTTGGATATGTTGAGGTATAAATCCGAAGTTGTGCATATGATCTAGGGTTTTGTGGTCATTTGGTTTATCCTTTTGTACTCAATTGGCAGAAAGGGCTTAGTGCCTATTACTGTTGATGTCTAAGATTTATGATATGTCATCTTTTGTACTCGGTTGTTACTATTGTTGTCAAGCTTATCTGTTACGTTTGTTAGTAAATGTAAGTTGTGGTCACGTATAATTGTTGATGTTCAAGCATGGTATTGACCATGTATTAGTTGTTGATCGCTTGCATATGATTAGATCATTATATGGTGGAATTGCAAATAAGTTTACACAACTATTAGCAGTGAAACCCTAGATTATGAGAATAGACCTTCATAGATGGTTTTGACAGACTAACCATGACTCCACTCTATGATTTAGACATTTGTGTATGATCTCTTTATCTTGGTCTCATGCTTCAATGAATTATTCCCCATGTTGTTGATGAAAAGTGAGGATTATGTTTCTAAACTTGTTGATCTTAGTTGCTGAAAAATGTTTCTTTAAGAAATTATCAACTAAGATGTCCTAGGTGGTTATGGAACCACCTTCTTGGGTAAGAAGACAACTTCAGGCTTTCCCAACAAGTGAAAATGGAAACAGGCGTAGTTTGATCACATCTGGCGAGAGACCATTGATTTTGAATGACAGAACATTGCAAAAACATGTTAATGTGCGTGTTTGGATCCTTATCTTCTAGTCCATAGAATTCTCAGCTTGTATGAATAAGAGTTATAACTTGAAGTGAGATCGTGAATGTCTCTGCATGAGTAGCAGGACAAGTGATACTAGATTGAACAGTGTCGAATATGATGTGAAATCAAAAGTTCAGTGTCTGGTTCCCCCATGATAACTAATGCTTCGAGTCCCTCCACTTCTTCGCATTTTGGCTTTATCTAAATCTGTGTTGGCGCTACCTTATCCTTCTTCTTCTTTGGCTTCTTGGGCAACAATCTTTCGGGTGTAGAAAGCGGCTCTATTACTCTTTCAGATCCTGTTATACGCATAAACAAGTATTTTCCTATGTAAACTAAGAAAGTAAATAACAAACACAACAAATAAATGACTACAATACTAAAACAAGTCTTTCCGAAAAGTACCGTGTGATAGGTCCGTACGATCCGATTTCAGTTTCGATTCGGTAAAAATAATGAGACGGGTGATTTTGAGCCAAGAACAATCAATAATGAACAAGAAAAAAGGAAACTTTATTGATTGTAAAAAGGATGATTTCATTGAAAGTGATGAACAAAATACAAAAGATAATCATCCACCCCGGGTGAGCTCCCCCGGGGTGGTGGCTCACAAATGCACACCCTCCAAGTGAGGTGTAGTAATCTATATATAGCCCCTGAGCCTTGTTTTCCAAGCAAGCCGCCTCTTGCTTGGAAAACCTACTAAAGTCACTAAATATCTGACTATTACAAATAAAAACGCCAACATTTACAAAACAATAAAGACATTGAATAACGTCGGCGTAATTGATAACATCATTCTCCATTTTGACCCAACAATATTCCCCCGAGAATGATGCTATCAATTCTTCAAATGATCTTCAAAAATAAATCTGACGTCGTCTTCGAATCTTCACAAATCAGCTAAATACCCAAAATCTTCATTGTCGTTTTCCCCCGCAAATGTAGACCCTCCTATATCTTGTCGGTCAAAGCTCCCTTATCTTTCTTTTGAAGATACAATTGTAATAGGCATATGATAGGGTTCAAACTTCAATGATAAAATTAAATAATCAGCTTCATTGTGAGGATCTTCAACTTTGTCAAAACTTTAAAGTTCCATTGGTGCAAAAGAATTGGTCCAACACACCCCTTATTCTTTGCAATATTTCTTTTGGCCCATGTAATAATCTTGAACTCCCGGCCCTAAACTAATCAATACTCTAGGCCCATTAATGTAAGACCCTAACTCGTAATTGACAAAAAGTCGCAGCGGAAATTTAAGCCATAAATTTCTTTCATTATAAATACCTTAACTTATTTAAAATTTAACTTTAACATAACTCCTTCACATAGATCCATCAATCGACTTATTTATTAAGTAAAAACATAGCTTATGTTTACTACATTATATACATCAACGTTCCCGTACAATCTCACTAGTGACTCGGTCCTTGATCTCTATCCCTTGAAGATCCTTCGTATCTCGTACTACCTGCGCTCACCACATAAAATTCATAAACATCAGTACGCATCATAAACATGTAAAATTCATTCACGTTTATTTTTCGTTCCGTTAACTCTTTACATTCCGGCTTTCCATCTGATCATACGACCCGCGGTGAGACTTCTTTGCTATTCCTGCGTTACACTTCATTCACCATGGCACGCCATTAGTAACATGACCATTCAAACATGTTAGAGCCATATATATAAGCATATATACAAGATCCTTTCTTTCATGCACAACAAATCCTACTTCATGGATAAGTACCTACACACGTATGTTCATACACATTTCATACCTACATACATACATGCATACATACTTACTTACATACATACATACATACAAGCTTTATTCCTTTGTGTACATTCAGTCCCATTTAATACATATATACATACTTTCATATATGTATAGTCATACATCTATTTACATACACCCGAAAACATACATGCAAACATAAACACATCTACACGTACATGCTTACATACTTACATATAGTTATATAATGCATATAACGTATTTAGATAGCCTTCACACAAGTTTAGAGTTGAAGAATGCGAAAAATATGAAAGAACCAGCAATTGGCGCAAGAAGAAACCAATCTGGCGCAACCTTGTGCCAGTTCTGGCGCAATACAGAAGACATCAGTCAGGGGCGCAACCTTGTGCCAGGGGGCGCAACCTTGCGCCTGGTTCAGACCTGCAACTTTCAGCATGACGAATTTTTACAGTTTTGGTCATAACTTTCTCATTTCTTGTCCGTTTTACCCGATTCTTTTTCCTACGTGATCGTAATTTAATCCTCTATCATATGGACTTGAAATCCCACATTCGGTTTAAGGAAATTCTTAACTTACGGGCTTTCGGCTTAATAATCATTTTCAAATTATTCGACCCGTTTATGTTTTCATCAAACCACTCATTTGTTTTAACCCAAAACATACATGAACATTATAACCATAATACTTTTATTTTATCCAGAGTTTCGTACTTGGGGTTTACGCACCCGATACCCGGTATTCATTAAACTCATTCATTCCATTTAAATCTACGAATCAAACTTTGTTACTAAAACCTCAACTTGCGCAAATGTATATCTATTAAACCAAACTCACATCTGAGTCTTTTGACTATTAAACCACATCTCCGATTCCCGGATTGCGTACTTATGTGCAATTCTACTCATTAACCGGTTATACTACCGTAGCCATTTCTTATACAACATTTCGATATAATCATAAGACCTCATTTTGACCCGTTTGGTCTACTTAGAAAAATTCACCGATTTCATTCAACTAAATCCATATTTGACATTATACATCATGTTTAATTAATTAAAACGCTACATTACTTGAACAAACTAAGAAGTGATTACGGAATCACTTACCTTGTGCGTCCGAGTCCATGCTTAGCTTCCGTGTTTACCTTGACCCGTTGTCCTTCCATGCTTATGTCCATGATGACATACCTCCTATCCGTACATGTCATCATATTCATATCATTATTAGCATTCATACACTTATTCAATTGTGTCCTAAAGCTCATTTACGGCATTTATACATAGTTGACTTCCAAAAGTCAACTATCCTAATTACATTCAAATCAAGAACATGACTCCGTTTTAATATGGTAGACCATAATATAAACATCATTTACATTCCACAATCATATTGTACGAGATGTAAACCTACAAGATCATCCGATTATATACACGTGCACATTCCATTCCGTTCATACTAGCACCTATATGTCTTCATTACCAATAACAATCATCATTCCAAATTTTACTCCTTTTTCTAGGATTTGCATATACCTCACATCCACCATCATAAGTCATCATTAAGACAAAGCAAACAATCCATATTGTGTGCATCACACCCTCAAATCATATGTTACAAACTACTAATGCAAAATTCCACTAAAACACTATTTCAACAAGGTTACTCATATGGGTTCAATTAATCACACTTCCATCATGCATCTTTATTGACAACTTTTACCATTAACACATTTTATACCCATTTACCAAGTTCTTGCACACACATTTTATCTTCTAACTTCACTTAGGCATTTCATCATACACTTGGTGTGCATAACATTTTCTAAGCTCATAGTACAAGTAGTTTAAGCATGTTTCTCCCAAAATTCATCTCATGAACCATTTTATTTGAACAAGGTCACATTGTCATCAAAATTACATTATGTTTACTATCAAAACTTACCACATAACATCTTGTGCAACAACATAATCATAATATCAATAATTGCATGTTCATCATAATCATTCTTGTACTCCTACACATGGGTTTCATTCTAAATCATCAAATGACATCTAAAAATCACATAATTCGTGTTCCATATAGTGATCCTAACATATTCTCATGCTTAATTTCACATAATTTCACGGATTGATCATAACCCACTTCACATAAGATCACCAAACCATAAATTTCAACTTACCTTATGTTCAATATGCTTAGATTAGAGATTTCTTGGACTCATGCATCCGATTCTTGCTTGATAACACCCTCAACTGAAGTGATTTTATGAGCTAGGTTAAAGGAGAAGGGTTTCTCCTTCCCTGCCCTTCTTGCATCGCACGTCCACACCCAGAATCACTGGGTTTTCATTTTGATGTTAATATTTATCACCACTTACACATTTAGCCCTTAAGGTTACCTTGTTGTCATGTTTGCACACATTTTTCATTCTTTATAAACTTACATCATAATTATTGAACTTCACAATTTAAATTAGATTCTTTAACATCAATTAATCTATTATAAATTTTGGGGTGTTACACTTTTACTTAAAAGTTAGCATTACATTTAACTAGGTTAAGTTTCCCTAGTTACCCAACATCATGTCATACTATTTAAGCACATGCCCATAGTCAAATTAGGGATTTTGGGGCGTTACAAATAAATACCCATCATACCTTAGCCCAGACGAAAATTGTTTCCAGCCGTTGTTAATTTTGTGAGTGGCCCATGATTTCTACAATCAATTAAATACCCAATAACTAAAATCCATACTCAAAATACTTCAACAGAAAATAGGCTCCAAAGAAATTATCCATCATGTCTAAAGTGGGCCCTCAGAATAATCGAAGTTACTGTATCCCAAAGTAAGAATTTGTGATAATCAATTGCCCATCATACATGACATCACATACACTGGATATTTGAGAAATGAGTTGATTACTGTTTTCGTCTCTGTGGTTTGTCAAAAATCACTATTTCAGTCCATTAGTTTAAAAATTGCGATTTCAGTCCCTGTGGTTTCACTTTTGTAACCATTTCAGTCCACCTTGTAACCATTTCAGTCCCTGTACTAACAGAATAAATGGATTGAAATAGTTATGAAAGTGAAACCACAGGGACTGAAATGGTTACGAAAGTGAAACCCAGGGATTGAAATCTCAATTTTTAAACTAATGGACTGAAATAGTAATTTTTGACAAACCATAGGGACGAAAACGGTAATTAACTCTTGAGAAATTCATGCGTGGCCTATAAAATTCAAAGTCTAAATCTGGTGGGCCCCCAAGTAAAGTAATTAATCCATGAATTACCTCAAAAATTGTAATAGTGCATGGTGCAATGATTAGTTAATCATTGGGCCATGGTGTAACCTAGCCCAGGGAATCGTATACCCACCAAACCCTAGCCGCAATCAATCTTTCACCCAACCTAGCCGCAAACCTGCCATTAGGTGACCCGGGGTGGAAGCGTGATACACAAAGTTCACGCGTGAAAGTTTCCGAAACACCGCCGCCGCCCAGATAATTCACGCGTTGAGTTTGTAACGCGTTGAGTTTTTGACGCGTTGAAGAATGAAGAAGTAGCTGTTTTTTTGACCGTTGGGGGATGATTGTTGCTGCATTTGACCAACAACAACAGCAGCAAGACAGCAGCTCCGGCAACAACAACAACAACAGCAACAACAAAAGCTCCATTGTTGCTGATCTTCTGCGTGTCCACCGGAGAAACCGTCGGCGTCGGAGCTCCGGCAACAACCTATTCTCGTCATTCGGTCCCCAATAGCAGGTATTCTTAGGTGATTGTGGGTCGATTTCACGATTTCACTGTGTGAGCGAAAGCCCCATATCAATTTAGGAGATTATAAGCTTATCTCCTTCAATTTTGTGCTAACTTGAACTAGGGTTCATGGTGATTATGTATGTGATTTTTTTTGTTCTTTTGAACGGCCATGAATATTTATTTGTGTTAATTTATAATTTAAAAAAATAAAAAATTAAAAAATTTGTGAAGTGATGGAAATAATGGTTGATGACATGGCAGAACCTGATTGGATGTTGTGAGTGATGGAATTGTTTGTGAGTTATACCACCCCTACCCCCTTACATTACCGGAAATTATCACCGGCCGGAACACAGGAATCCCCGACCATCACCAATATTATCGGAGAACCGCCATCCACCGCCATATGCCACCAACTCCAGTCATCTTCATCCCTATGACAACCAATCCAAACGAGTTGAACGATAACCACCGGCGACCAATTATCTCGAACCCTAGCCGCAACCATCCGTTCATGTCATTACCGCAGCTTCATCGGAGACCATTACCGAGTCGCCACCCACCGTATTCCATCCTAAACCACCAGAAACTACCATGCCACCTTCGAAAAATGAACAGAACCATGACCAACTACCAAAAAAAAAAAAGATCTCCGGTAGCCTTCCACTATAGGAAAATGACGCCGAAATCACATAAAATAAATATCGAACCTCCAAGTAGCTGTAAACTTCTCATACAACTCCTCCTAAGCTCTAGCAGCTTCAAAGAACTAGAAAAACTTGCTGATGTCTAAACAAATTTTGATTCATTAAAGAACCAGACAAACACCGCGCAATGATCAACCATCATACCACTGTCATCCACCATGCGCCACCATTCACGACCACCCTAGAACGCGAAACCAACCTTGGCCGGAGAACCTTATATGTTGGATAATGACCCTGATGCATCATCATAAACCATCATCATCCGTTACCTTCAACGACACTTAAACATCTGATTATGGTGACCAGAAGGACGTCAACCATCACCAATTTCAAATTGAACCCTAAACAACACCACCGTCACCGCTCAACCACCTTCGCTAATTAACCACCATTATTGTCTATCTTTCTACTTCGTTTCTCTCTCTACAACACACATTCACTGTATGTTCTTGAAAAGCAAAACCATGATGAATAGAGTCGTTTGATTCATCAAAGGTGCTAAAGAACAAAAAAAGGCCAAATTGGAAACAGTGTCGAACAACTATTTGTTTTACGTCTCCGGCGGTTTTCCGGTTAAGATCCGACCAAGCCGATACTGAAACGAGCAACCGAGGCTCTGATACCAAATGATAGATCCGTACGATCCGATTTCAGTTTCGATTCGGTAAAAATAATGAGACGGGTGATTTTGAGCCAAGAACAATCAATAATGAACAAGAAAAATGGAAACTTTATTGATTGTAAAAAGGATGATTTCATTGAAAGTGATGAATAAAATACAAAAGATAATCGTCCACCCCGGGTGAGCTCCCCCGGGGTGGTGGCTCACAAATGCACACCCTCCAAGTGAGGTGTAGTAATCTATATATAGCCCCTGAGCCTTGTTTTCCAAGCAAGCCGCCTCTTGCTTGGAAAACCTACTAAAGTCACTAAATATCTGACTATTACAAATAAAAAACGCCAACATTTACAAAACAATAAAGACACTGAATAACGTCGGCGTAATTGATAACATCATTCTCCATTTTGACCCAACACCGTGTCCCTGGAAAAGGCGCCAAAAACTTGACAAGCTTAGATAATACCAAATAAATTGACACAGAATGCTGCAAAGCATAAAAACCGGTCAGTTTGTGAACTTTCACAACTTACTGAGAAAGTTAATGTGATAGTGTATTTCATTTTGCAAAGAGTTAAACTTTTTTTATTTCTTTATGTTGTTTAAGAATTGGATATCCTCTGCGTATACGAAAGTATCGAACTGGATGTTAATGCCTAAATGTTTCTGCTTTATTTTACTTGGTGTTTCTTTTAAATCCTGGATCACCTCTGCGTATATGGGAATATCGAACTAGTGGTTAAGATCTAAACAATTTCAACTTGTTATATATTTCTTGTTTTGTTAAACATTGGACTTTCTCTGCGTATTGAAAGATCGGCCTGATTGTTAATGTTTAAACGTTCTATGTTAGTTTTACTCAAATCACAGTTGATGAAAGTTTAAAGGCATTACTTGAGTCAGTGTATTACATAATGAGGAGATATGCTGAGATTGTGAGGTCTATAAGAACTTAGTGCAAATTAATATACCTTAACGTATCGGTAAGCATTACGAAAGTTTTTTAGATTGCGTTTAAGTGGACAACAATACTGACAATCCACGTGAATTGTTTAAACTGAGTGTTTCTAGATGAACGGTGCAGCTGAGATGTCTCGTTAAACTGATATAATCCTCTAGCACGTTTTCTCACAAAACATTATTTGTAAATATTACATTTCCGCATTTTACATTTATTATATATAATAAATAATAAATAATAGATATAGATAAAACAAATCAAACCACACACCTTAAGACATATGACATCTAGTCGGTTTCACATAATTTGTTTACAAACAAGTCACGTAAATATTGAAGTAACAGAAGCACGGGCTTCTTGGCTTATTGAATGTCATAAAATATCAAACACAAATACGAGGAATGTTTTATTTTATTAGGGCCCCAGAAACCCTATCTACTTGGAGGGACAATTGTGATGTTTTCTAAATTCTTCGACTTGAACAGTTGTTCGGATTCTGGAGTAACATTTAAAGTCGCCTGTAAAACCACCGGATCCAACGCCTTCCATACTGATGTATTTCCAGCTAGGTGTCCAAAAACAGGTCTAAAATGTTAAGTAAAATCATACATCAGAACAAATATATTTCAGTTTTACACTCAAAGACTCAACTTTATTTATATGACTCACTTTGAAGAAGTTATGACGGAGAAAACCTCCAATCCACAATCATCAGCAATCTCTCCAAGAGCATAGAATTGAGGAACAATGAACAAGTCACCTTCTTCAACTTTATTGTCCAATGCAGGCTTTCCTTCGCTACCCACAACCTTAATCCGACCACTTCCCTACCAACATAACATATCTGGACCGATCCATCAGCAACATAACTCGGCGCCAACATAGCACTGCCCTCCAACTTCACAAACTTTGCACTTAAACCAATCTCACTGAGCACCAGCAACTTCTTTTCTGTCAAGGAACTGATAGTTTCACCACATTTCACAACAACCTTACCCGATAGATCATCAAAGTTGGCATATAATTTACCTTTGGTGTGACTACTTGGTTCTGGGAATTTGATCCCTTGATCAAGTCTAACAAGCAATGCACCTTGTTGGCTTGTACTACATTTTCTGCTTCCTTTTCGTCCAGACCAAAGGTTTTACCAACGAAGTCAGATTGAAATCCAGCTAGAAGTCCCAGAACTCCAGCCACAAAGAAGTAAGTGAATTGGCCAAGGACCAGCGCTTTGCTGCTGTCACCCAAGAATACAATAACTGCATCGGTGTCGCGACCGTTAAACCACCATGAAATCTTTTGATGAAGGGAGCATAAGCCATATCTACCTGTCATGTGCATCTGGTTGCGGTGGTGATGGTGCCGGAAAAGTGATCGGAAAGAGCTCGGTGGAGTGTTTGGAGAAGATGATGGATTAGGGTTTGGGTTTGGGGAAGATGAATCTCTGCTGCTTTTATATAGGGATTATTTACTCTAATTATTTTAATTAATAATCTGTTATAATAAAAATTAAAATAACCATTTTGCCCTTGAGAAAAAGGACAAAATAGTAGAATTTTATAAGACATTCATGATTTCATTTTTGGACCAAAATGGCAATAAAACTGAAACCACATGGACCCAGATGCAAAAAGGTTTGAGTTTTGAACTAAAGTAGCAAAAGTGACCGAACCTCAGGAACCAAAATGGCAGTTTACTCTAAATAATAAATCTTCATATACTAGTAAATGAAAATCTTTTTTGGACACGTGTCATTTTTTGGTGGATACTCACTCTATTTTTCTATTTATCTCTTATATTAAATAAATAATAATAATAATTTAAACAAAAATTAGATAAGAATACATATTTGTTTTTCTATAAATAATTCTAAACAAAAATTTTGATAAGGATAAACGTTTGTTTTTTTATGTAAGGCTAGAGGGTGTGGTTGGAGCCCCCATGGGCTTTATCAGGCCACGTAGGATCCACGTCAGCGCCATGTCAGCCTGGGGGCTTTATCATGCCCCTCTTTACTTTGCAGGGTGTGGATGGAGCCCCCGTCATGATTACCTAATTATTTATTTATTTAAGGGGTATTGGATTTTAATAATCCCAAGTTTCACTAATTGGCCAGTAATAATCCCAACTTCAAAAATTGCCTACAACAGTCCCAACTTGTAAGATTTTGGCCACCAATGATCCTTGTCTAACTGGGTTATAACCCAGTTAGTTTTTTGAAGTTTTGAGCGGCGGAGAAGGTCACTAGAGGTTGGAGATGACAAGTGGTGGTCTCTTTTGGTGGTTTCAGGGGTAAAGAAGGTCGTCGGAATAAGTTGCATGTCACCGGAGTTGCGTAGATGGTGGAAATTTTAAACTTTTGAGAAGCGGAGAAGATTACAAGAGGTCGGAGATGATTGGTGGTGGTCTCGTTTGGTGGTTTCAGGGGTAAAACGGGTCGCCGGAATAAGTTGCAGGTCATCAGCCCAACAAGGTTATAACCCAGTTAGACAAGGATCATTGGTGGCCAAAATCTTACAAGTTGGGACTGTTGTAGGCAATTTTTGAAGTTGGGATTATTACCGGCCAATTAGTGAAACTTGGGATTATTAAAATCCAATACCCCTTTATTTAAATATTTATTTTTTAAATTAAATGGCAATTTTAATAACTAGAAAATTAAAAGAAACATAATTTCATTAAAAAAATAAAAACATTACAAAGTCATTAAAAAATATAACTAGAAAATTTATAACTAATAATTTATAACTCGTCGTCTTCGTCAACTCCTCCTTGTTCACGATAAAACCATAGGTGCTCGGTCAGATCGGCTCGAATGTTTTGGTGTGTGTGCCTAGCCCGTATTTTCGCTCGGATATCTTCTTTCTCAACGTATGTTAGTATTGGGTTCGTTGGTTGGTTACTTTCATCATAGCTTTCTCCACAAAACGCTCTACCCTAGTCCTCCATTATCATGTTATGCAAAATGATACACGTATACATGATGTTTCTCATTTTACTTTTTTCAAGTATCCTCGACGGCTGGGCGATGATAGACCATCTCTTTTTTAGCACACCGAAAGCCCGCTCGATATCTTTTCTTGCTGACTCTTGTTTTTTCTTGAAATACAATCTTTTTTCGTCATCTGGACACGAAAGAGTTTTTACCAACGTCGCCCACTCGGGATAAATACCGTCTGTGAGATAGTAGCCATACTTATACTCCACGTCGTTTGCATAGAATGAAGTATCTGGTGCAACCCCGTCTATGACATCGTCGAATAGATTCGAGGACATTAAAATTGCAATGTCATCGTTCGCACCAGTCATTACAAAGTACGCATGCCAAATCCATAAATCTTGAGAAGCGACCGCTTGTAATATTAGGGTGGACCATCGTGGTCACCACGATGATGTTGCCCTTTCCAAGCGGTTGGATATGCCGTCCATTCCCAGTGCGTGCAATCAAGACTACCCAACATTCCAGGAAACCCGTGTATGCGCTGATGGGCCTCGTATAGAAGTGGAACGTTGACTGCGGTTGGCATTCTCAAATATCGTCTCCCGTACAGAGAGATAACACCTAATAAACTAGTGTTAATTAAAAAATAATAACGATGTAAATAAAAATAATAGCGTTAATAAAAATTACCTTCACAAAAATTTTCAAGAGACTCACGACACATTCTTGACGACATCCTTATATATTTATCCCACGCATCACTCGTTGTGTCGTACGCTAGTTGCCTAATTGCTGTTGTACACTTGTAGTCCAGAGAAACCAACTTTGCGACTTGCACTTACTCTTTGCGTGAAAAAAGGGAATTCGCCCGCAAGATCATTAGAAATTTTAACGAATAGTCTTCGGCTCATACGAAACCTACGCTTAAACTGACCATCATCGTACAACGGAGTTTCACAAAAATAATCTTGCACTAGACGTTCATGAGCTCCTAACCGATCTCGTTCAAGAGGCGGTTTTCTTGTACGCGATATAGAAAATTCGGCTTCTTCTTGCAAATAATTTATCGCCTCCTGCGTCATTGCGATAACCATATCGTCAAGAACACCGTCGGATGAGGAGCTCGAAGAAGACATTTTTTGTTGTGATTGGTGTGTGTTTTAGTTGTGATTGGTGTGTTTTAGTTGTGATTGGTGAGTTATTTAGTTTAGGATAGGTTTATATAATTAAATAAAAAAAGGTTTTTTTTTAATAAACGACCGTTGTCAAACGGTCATGGTTGACCATTCTTCATTGTTCAACGTGTTTGGAGCCCGTTATCATCTTGGCGAGCCATCTATGGCGCCCCCAATTGAATTTGAGGGTGTGGTGTGATAGCACCCCGGGGCGCTATAGAAGGTGACATGGCGGGGGTGGCGCCCCGCACCCTCCGGCCTAATAATAAAGTTATATCCCGAGTATTATGAGTAGATATATTTTTTGACACGTGTCACTTTTTGGTGCTTTCTCACCTTATTTTCCTATTTATCTCTTAAATTAAATAAATAATAATAATTTTAAACAAAAATTATGGCGTACTGTTATAAATGGTTTAAAGTCATCGTTTATCGCACAATACATCAAAATTTAGAAAGAACACATTTTTTTAAATATAACAATTCTATACTTCATTCAAAGAGAATTTACTTCTCAATTTTACGGTATAAATTCATAAAATGATGAAATATATAAAAATGTCGGGATCGATCTCCACCTTTTTGCACCGTAAACTATCTTGAATATAAATTTGAGACGAGTGTTTTATGAATGAAATAAACAAATAAGCATGAATGTGCATAAAACTAACTAAAAAATCATTATATCTCATAATTTGGATGTATTATAAAAATGGGATTCAGCCCTATGTAATACATGTGTCTTTTACCTAATAATAAATAAAAACTCAAACTAAAATGTTATAATAAGTAAATAGTGTATCAAAGTTCATTTTTAAAAGATAAATCTTGACAAGTGTATATGTTAACATATGACCTTATATTTTATTCAAAACGTACGATACACGAGCTTTTTAAAGATACATCTTTTTATTTATTATATAAAATTACATTTACACAACCTGTTTAATACACGAGGTTCAAACCTAGTAATAAACCTAGTAATAGATATAAATAAAACAAATCAAACCACACACCTTAATATCATATGACATCTAGTCGGTTTCACATAATTTGTTTACAAACAAGTCACGTAAATATTGAAGTAACACATGCACGGGCTTCTTGGCTTATTGAATGTCATAAAATATCAATCACAAATACGAGGAATGTTTTATTTTATTATGGCCCCTGAAACGCTATCCACTTGGAGGGACAATTGTGATGTCTTCTGAATTCTTCAACTTGAAAAGTTCTTCGGATTCTGGAGTAACATTTAAAGTCGCCTGTAAAACCACCGGATCCAACGCCTTCCATACTGATGTATTTCCAGCTAGGTGTCCAAAAACAGGTCTAAAATGTTAAGTAAAATCATACATCAGAACAAATAAATTTCAGTTTTACACTCAAAGACTCAACTTTATTTATATGACTCACTTTGAAGAAGTTATGACGGAGAAAACCTCCAATCCACAATCATCAGCAATCTCTCCAAGAGCATAGAATTGAGGAACAATGAACAAGTCACCTTCTTCAACTTTACTGTCCAATGCAGGCTTTCCTTCGCTACCCACAACCTTAATCCGACCACTTCCCTTACCGACGTAACATATCTGGAACGATCCATCAGCAACATAACTCGGCGCCAACATAGCACTGCCCTCCAATTTCACAAACTTTGCACTTAAACCAATCTCACTGAGCACCAGCAAGTTCTTTTTTGTCAAGGAACTGATAGTTCCACCACATTTCACAACAACCTTACCCGATACATCGTCAAAGTTGGCATATAATTTACCTTTGGTGTGACTACTTGGTTCTGGGAATTTGATCCCTTGATCAAGTTTAACAAGCAATGCACCTTGTTGGCTTGTTACTACATCTTCCGATTCCTTTTCGTCCAGACCAAAGGTTTTACCAACGAAGTCGGATTGAAAGCCAGCTAAAAGTCCCAGAACTCCAGCCACAAAGAAGTAAGCGAATTGGCCAGGGACCAGGGCTTTGCTGCTGTCACCCAAGAATACAATGACTGCATCGGTGTCGCCACCGTTAAACCACCATGAAACCACCCCTGCTGAGAGTGGAATTGCATCCCCTTTCTTAATCAACAAAACCTTTTCTTCTGGACTATTTGGTGGCACCAACCCAACTGTCATAGTACCTATACATTCATGTTGAATGACTTATATTATATATATTACTTAATGACAAGTTAAAATGTGAATATATAAATAGCAACTCCGCAAAAACAGCGACGAAATAGTGACATAAGCAACTAAAAACACAAACTCATCCTTAAAAGTGTCTATATACGAGGGTAGAAGCAAATATATGCATTTAAGATGGATTTAGGTCTATTAGTGGAACAACTGTGTAAGTTAAACTTTATTGGCAGATTTAGAAATTTTTTCACGTGGTCGGTAGATGCAGTGGCATACTGCATAGTGGGTACGGGACGCCAGCATCCCATGAAATTGTTTTTTGTAATGGATATACGTGATCAATTCCTAACCGACCTCTATAAAATTTTGACACTGCCCCGTGACTATTTGGCGAATTTACAAGGGAGTCAGCTGCGGACCAAAATGGTGTTGACTAAGGTATGCAATTAGCCGATTGGGAGCTTGTACATGTGCATCAGTTCAAGGAAGAAAAAAAAGAAGATGACATCGTAAAAAAGTTTGAAGAAATGTTTTTGATAAAAGCTAGTTTATGGGTTGTTTTTTTTTTTTTCTTATTTTTACTTTTACTTTCTAGGTTCTAGGCCTATTATATTCACAAATCTAATTATTTCATAATTTCTTCGTTTGTGTATTATTATCTTTTAAATCTTACAAAAGTTTTAAAATTTGGATGTAGATAATGGATCCCAAAAAAATTCATACTCATAAAAAAGATTTCTAAGTCTTAGAGGATTCATATACATCTTAACTCGACATCCAAACTTTGGGTTTAAGTTGGGTCGGATTACGTAATTATTGTTATCATGTCTATCTACTTGGTAGAACTAAGAAGATACAATGTGGTGTTTGAGGTAATACAGACCTAGTAAAAGTTATCTACAGTTTAATAACAGTTTACAAATAATAACTAAAGTACTTGATCGAATTCATACTTATATTTTTTTCAATTTGCTTTTCAAATGAAACATATATAGATTGATCTTTCGTGATATAGATTAAAAACTCTCTGGGGTCGGCGTTTAAAAATCCCTAGGGCTAGTAGGAATACACTAATATTTGTTGTACGTAGTAAAAAATAGTGGGGTCAATCGTGTAACTACAAGAAAAGGGGCCAATTTTCTACAAATGTTTCTGGGGAAAAAATTGGGTCAGAAATTGTGACTCATTTCCGTCGAAATTTCAACATCATTGAAAACCCTAATTTCACCACAAAATACATGCAAAAATTTTGGTCGATAATTATTATGATCGTAAATTTGTTGGAAAAAGTTTCTCAAAGATCATTTTCCAACAAAATCAATTTGATTAGAAATTTTCGGAAATGCTCATTTCCTAAGCATTTTAAACCAATACTTGTGTTGGAAAAGACCTGGTTTTATAATAGTGTTATACTAACTTTGTATAGGTTTATTAGTGTTACAATAACCTCTTCTATGTCATGAAGTAAAGTACCTTCAAGAACCAAGCCAATTTTGTTGGAATCGGCATAGTGAGGAAGAGCAAAGCCGAGAGGGTGGAGAAGAAGTTTTCCGGCAGCGAGTTTTAACTCGCTTAACAACGGTGTTTTTGCATTTGACCATATATAGTATCCACCACTATCACCTTCAAATGCGGTTAGATCAGCCTTTTCCACCACCATTTTCGTCTCCATTCTAAATTTTAAAGGCTATTAACAAATAGAAATATAAGAGTGGGAAAGAGAGATGATATTCATAAGTTCAATCGAGATAGCTACTTATATAATAAACATTACTATGCAGTTGGACAATGGGACATTAATATTATACTAAATACAAGATAACTATAATTGGTAATCACATTAGGTTGATAGCGAACTAAAAGATTGCAATATCTTATGATATAATAAAAATGGTAATCACATTAGGTTGATAACGAACTAAAAGATTGCAATATCTTGTGATATAATAAAAAAAATTGTTTTAATAAAATATAGCTAACAAATTATTTTTTAAATAGGGTAGGGTGTAGATTTATAGATTCAAAGTGACTATTCATAATGACTTTTTATTCAACCGCACATTTTTGGACAACAGGTCATTGTTATATTAATCACCTATTTATTTATTTAAGATGTTATTATATATATATATATACTAGGTTATCACCCGGGATTGCTTTCCGGGCAGTAAAAATTAATTTTAAATACTCAAAGTGTGTACTTTAAAACTTAAATAATGTGACGTATTAGGTAAGTTAATCACAAAGTGCATACCTTGTTTTTTGAGCATTCTATAAGCATAGAAGTTCCGCGGATTCGTGTCATGGATTCAAAAGTAGATAAACGTCAAATAATAATGTCAAAATTGGACTGCTTCCCGGGCAGGTAAAATTAATTTATATTAATCGAATTATGTCGTTGAATAAAATGAAAAGACATGTTTTCAAACGTTATTAAATGTTTGAATAAATAAATTAAACTTCTGTGTCCATACTATGCTACTATGCGGTACCAAAGGCGGACCCAGGATTTTAATTATTGTGGAGGCGATCAAGACTTTTGCTGTGAAATAACACTATTTTTTCATGGGGCGGCTCTCTCCTTTTCTTTACATGTTGGTGCACCCCTATGCTACTTGAACCAGTAAGAAGGAACTCGAGGAACCCGAACCCAATTATTATTAATACCCGAACCCGAATACCCATCTTCAGTTTGATAATCCAACTATTCCTAAAAAGAAAGAACCCGAGGAACCCAGACCCATTTATTATTAATATTCGAACCTGAATACATATTTTCAGTTAACTCCCCTGATGGGTTGTATGTATATATCTAAACAATATGCTTGAAGAAAGCGACACCTATGCAAGGTAAAAAATAACAGGAATAAACCTAAACAAAACTATAGACTTCTGATTAACCAAGTAATGATCCATTTGGTCCCGTGTACACCCTATTAATAGGAATTGCTACATGTTGACATATTCTGGTGTAGTTATCGTCTGTAAGAAGTTGCTTGAAGGCACTTTCACATGCTGCTATATCAATTGTATAATATTAAATCTTTTCACCAACCACTGTAACATGACAATATACAAAGAAATTTAGCATATATCAAAAGTAAAATAATGAATTCAAGATCAAATATAGAGAATAATTATGATGTAAAAAGATCATTAATCCCTAAAAAAACCTCAAGTATAATGCCATCCAAAGCCACTGCATTACTGGCTTACTCAATGGATCTCATCCCCACAAAAGCAAACTTCTTTTATTAATTAATATATACATTGACAACATCACCTGACCATGTTTATTAAAACAAAACTTTAGAATGCGAAGTTAAAAAAGCTGAGTTGCTGCCATATTTAAACTAACATGTAATGCACTAACCTGGACCAGCATATTTCTACCAGCTGCATACACATGGCTAAAAATGTTTCCACGATCTGCAAAGAAGACAATGAATTAGAATCATTTGTGAACAATGAATTACAAAAACTAACATTTGCAGGTAAATTACCATAACTGCATGTGTATCCAGAGCGATCAGCTTTGAATACATCCATTCCTCGACTTATTCCTCCATCACTGGTACTCTTCCTTAAACTGCACCTACCACTTGCAAACAGAAATTTCAGCAAACCTTGCTACTTTCGTGTTTTATATACTCGGTAAGTGATGATAAGATTAAGCACCTCTTCGATAACCGCAATGGTGGTAGGAACATAATCTAACTGGTGAGCTCCATGGTTAGACAATATGATTCCTTCAACTCCTACTTCCATAGCTTTGATGGCGGCCAAGATACGTAGACATAATTAGAGGTAGCACGATAGGTGGAATGGGTGGATCAGATAATGGGTCAAACGGGTCTTACCTTCTTCCCGGGTGAGTACACAATTGACCATTATTGGCATTTTTGTAATGGACTTTAACCAAGCAATGTTCTGCAAAACATATGAGCTGTAATTGCTTCTAGTGAAATAATCTATTATTTACAAACCTCGTAGATTGAAATTATGGTTCCTATCGTTACCTTCCAAGATAAAGAAGGATCAAAGTTCCTGGATACAGAAGCTTCAAGATTTGAACCCACATTCTGCAAAACACATATAATTAATTGTTATAATTAATGCATAATAAGGAACTCCATGAAAACCAAACAAATTATGGTTATTTCACTTGCATCATCAACTTCAGTTAACACAAGACCTTCAAAACTCTTCAGCTGGGGCGCAATCATTCTGAGTAAAATGTTACAGAGTCGCATAATAAAGGATATTATATATATTTCTTGAAAAAAAATATAATAAAACTAAAAAAACGGGGGAAAGATCACTGATTTTAAGATGATTTTCACTTGTTTTTTTTTATGCCGGCTTCCCTACGGCCAAGTTTAGGATTGTCAGCAATAAGAATAATACCTTTCAATCCATTTGTTTCAGCTCTTTTCACCATCAGAGCATACATTTCACGTCTCTTATAGACCGAAAAACAAATGCAAAACGGTATAATATTTCACATTGAAATTAAAAAGTTGCTTGATGCAACAATGGAGTACTTGTGTGGGCCATTAGTTTTCTTTAACGGGTTCTCATGGTCACCCAAAGGAAAGAATAAAAGAATAGTTACAAAAATTGCTTACATATAACTCAAAGAATCGAACAACATCGGAACTGGAAGAAACCTCCTCTATTGTGCATGTAGACATGAAAGATAACCCCTGAGAAAACTAAATAAAAGTAATATTAAAAGTAATCTAATAAGTTGAAACAATTCAATTAATTTACCATTATGATATTACATACAGTCTGCTTTGGCTGTCAAGATCTCTCCAAAAACACACACAGAAAAGAAAGCCTTTCCTCGCCTCTACTGTAGCCGACACCACCACCATCACAAACCCTAACCGTTATCTCTGTTATAACCCACAGAATACCACAAAGATCGAATAACAACAGCAATGATACCCAAAAGGTAACTTATCCGTAAAGAAAAATACAAACAATCAGAGATTTAATTCGCAATTCTAGTAAAACCAACAATCAATAACACACCTGCGAAGAGATATATCTTCAAACCCAGAACATGCAGAAAATGAAGGATCTTCAATCCTAAAAAAACTAAACATCAATTTTAAGATTCGCAATTAATGGAAAAACAAATCAGGATCTTAAATCTTCATTTATCACCTGCAACAAACTTTCTAGATTCAGAACCCAGACATGAACAAAGAAAGCGACCATCAAATGCCATCGCAGTTTGCTTAAATAAGATATAACAGAGAAATTTCATTACACAAATCTCAAGCGTTTTAAAGAGATATAAATCTAGGATTACCTGTACGATTGAAGAGGATGATCGGTGTGAATATCTAGATGAAGCGGCCAAGAAGATGTAGGAGATTAGGGTTTTGTCTCAGATCAAGAAAATAAAAAGGCTTTATATATGGATACAGATTGTTCATAGGATCGGGTTAGGATTTACAGGGCTTCCACAACAAAACCATCTCTAGTAACACCAAGATTGATTGGGAAGATGAAGATGTGGAGATAGATTCTAAGAGAAGATGTGGCGTCTAGGGTTTGCTAGAGAATGGAGAAGATGACGAGTTTATGACAAAATAGTATATAAAGGATCCACTTTTCGAAAAGTTGGGTCCATAAAATGGATTCGGATGCCGCGTCACTGAAAAGCGACCTAGAATTTTCCCGCCAAAATTGTATCTATAAGGCCCTAATATTGCGACACATGTCCCAAATTTTTTTCATTTATTATATACTAGATAATGTAAGTATCTATAGAAAACCCACTTTAATTTAGAAAACTCGGGAAACTCAAAGCTCCCGATGTTTTTTTTTTTTTTTTTGAAAAAATTTACACATGTTATATACATGTTTTTAAGGGTTTTGGGAAAAAAAATCAAAAAAGCGCCGAGTAGATATTTTTTTAAAAAATAAACAAGTTTTGGTGTAACATATGTTACAAATATGTCAGATGAATGTAACATGTATTACACCAAAACTTGTTTATTTTTTTTTAAATATTTACTCGGCGCTTTTTTTATTTTTTTTTTTTTTGCCCAAAACCCTTAAAAACAGGTATATAACATGTATAAATTTTTTCAAAAAAAAAACATCGGGAGCTTTGAGTTTCCCGGGTTTTCTAAATTAAAGTGGTTTTCTATACATCCTTCCCCTATATATATATATATATATATATATATATATATATATATATATATGGGAAGTTCATTTGAGAAAAAATTTAATTGAGAAGAAAAAGAACAAAGGGTATAACTGTAAAATATTAAGTAGTTATTCTTTCATCTCATTTGTTACAATCTTTAAGTAATTAATTACACATAAAGACTATTATTCTCTACACTAATTTTCATTGGCTACACACATAAAAAGTTATGCTACACATTTCAAAAATTATCCTATACATACTTAAATTTATCATACACAACTCATAATTTATCCTACACACCTAGTAATTTGTCCTACACTCTAAACTAAATTTTTTTTTATTTTTTGAAAAAATATATATTTTGAAAATAAGTTACAAAATTAATATAGTTAACTATTAAAAAGGAAGACTATAAATTAATGATCTATATAAGTTTTTACAAATATATCCTTACATTAAAATTAAATGAAAATATTAAATTAAGTAAAATTAAACATTCTTATTGGTTGAAACTTATTCTTTTTTATTCTTACAAGAAATTTCTTCTCATTTGAACATTCTACTATATATATATATATATATATATATATATATAGGGTAGGGATCCTAAGAGAACTCCACCCTATTTGAGAAACTTGAGAAGCATTCTGGACCACACATTTCTCTAAGCTTTTCGTAACATACACATATGTATAGGTTAAAAATCACTATATATATATATATATATATATATATATATATATATATATGTATATTGTCAAATCTTGAATTATACACATATGTATATAGTCAATTTTAAACTATACATATGTGTATATTACGAAAAGTTTAAGGAAAATGTTTGGTTAAGAATGCTTCTCAAGTTTCTAAATTAGTCTAGTGCTTCTCACTCGATCCTAACCCTATATATATATATATAGGGGATGGATTATGAGAAAACTAGTTTAAATGATAAAACCAAAAAACTAACTAAAAAAACAAAAACAAAAAAACATACCAAAAATTTTTTTTTTAATTTTTATAAAAAAAATCGCAGCTTTTTATGAATGGAAAAATGTATTGCACATGTGCACTATTACGGATATAGTGCACATGTGTAATACACATATAATGCACATATAATGCACATGTGCAGTACAGCAATTTTTTTTTTTTTTTTGAAAATTTTTTTATATATAAAAACTAGCGATTTTTTATAACAAGTTGTAAAAAAAAAATTGGTATGTTTTTTAGCTTTTTTTTAGGTTTTTTTAGTTAGTTTTCTAGTTTTCTCATTTATATGCAGTTTTCTCATGATCTTCTCCCTCTGTATATATATATATATATATATATATAGGGAGAGGATCATGAGAAAACTAGGTATAAATGAGAAAACTAGAAAACTAACTAAAATCCACTAAAAAGGAGGGGGAG